>NC_050183.1:8175890-8235890 GCF_008315115.2 Sander lucioperca
TACTGGCAGAGGGCCAGTCAGTCCCATAGCCAGCAGCGGGACATGTATGAAGTGTGTGGGGGGGGGGTTTAAACCATCTACTTTAAGTTAGTGAAATATGTTGTTCATCTGCGATTTAAATATGAAAACTGTGGTGTGACTGGGGTCATCTTGAACAACTGTAGAATTGAAATTAATGGAAAGTTTATGATCCACCACAACGGTTTGTTGATCGTGACTCGTAATCATGACCAAAACATAAAAACTGTGTTAGCCATTTTCTATCTCAGTGTAGCTCTCTAGTAGATCTCTGGTTCCTGACTGTTTGATTGTCTCTCTCCGTTCTTTTTCCTTTCTCTTTAACATCTCTGTCTTCTCTTCTCATATTTTCTTGACACTGTGGGAGTCTTACAAAATCAAGAAGTGAGACCTCTGTGTTTTTATGAAATGATACAGTATTCAACATGTCATCTGGGGAAATGATGGCAAGCACATACCCGTGCTGCGATGATTGTTTATTTTTTTTTTATTTTTTAGATGTGTGATTTGTGTCTCCTTAAAATGTTTTGTTGATGAGCCCCTTGTTTTTGCAATCTCACAATTTGTGAGTGCTTGCAGTTTTGTCTGATACTGCTATCCCCTCCTGTGTGGTGGAGTAACATAAAACACAAAACCCACTGCATTTACTGTGCTTCTGTGCTCTCCATGTTGATCAGTTTATTGAGTTAATAAAACAACAGGGATGGCCATAAAAACATGTGCAGATCCATCATCTCTACTTGGGAACTATGACTTTGCCATTTCTGTGACACCAGAGTCTGTCAGTTCACATTTGGCAGGGTTCACCTCTTCCTGTGCCGTTTTGTGGTGTGCACCAGAACAGCAAAAAAAGGCACTGTGCTTTATATTCATAACTATAAGGTCATGGTCACAGTGATGTTCAACAGAAACTATAGTGTGTGTGTGTGTGTGTGTGTGTGTGTGTGTGTGTGTGTGTGTGTGTGTGTGTAGTGACTGCACTGCTGTGAAAAGGCCTGGGATCTGTGAAATTGGATGGCTGGCTGTGTTTGAAGCGCTGCTGTGTCAGCACCTGGCCTCTTTAATTGTCCTTTTTGTTGCATGTAATTATGACGTAAATGGGATCTCTGCGACTCGAAATATACTGTGGAACAGAACCTCTTTCATATCTCAGTCATGTGGTGACCTCGAGTGGCTAACTAAACACTGACAGACCACTTCTTCACAGCAAGCATGAAAAGGAGTGGTGTTGCCTGTTTGTTTCGGCTTGTCTGTCTTTTTCAGCTCCAGACGATCAGTCGACAGACACTCAGTTCTGTTAAGCAGCTGACTGTGTGCCTTCCTTTTTTTTCCTCTGCGGGGGCATGCTTCATCATTTGTACCAGCTCCATGTTAGCCTTGCAGTAGCAGTGGAGGGGAGGGTACCAGCAAGAGGACCCAGACCGGCTGCAGAGGGCTTGGCCGAGCCTGGCTGAGCTGCCGGAGTCATGTTTCCCCCCCTCTGGCTGTGTCACAGAGAAATGAGAGCAGGGCAGAGGAAAGAAGACGGAATACAGAAACTGCCAGATCAAGAGCAGACAGAGCCTTTCCTTCTAGTGGTGCCCCTTTTGAAAGGAGAGCCTGCTGTGAATAGAGGTGAGCGTGAGGCCCCAGTAGACAGTTATAACCGTCCCCCCGACGCCCTGGCCATGTGTTCTTTTTCTCTTCCTGTGTATCCAGTGTGGTAATCATACCTGTGAAACTTGGCTGTACAGGCTGTTTGTTTGAAATTGAAAAGGTGTTGCGACCACCTAAGAATCAGTTTGTAACATAACTTCAGCTTTTGACCCTTTTCCTTCTCCTCAACGTCCTCCTCCTGAGAAGTTAATGAGGCAGGAGCCTGCTGGGTACGAACATTAAAATCTCTGGGACCTCTGTGTGTGTTAGCGGAAGTTGCTCTACTCAAGGACCTTTTTTTTTTTCCCCCTTGTCATTCAATGCAAGTGTTGGGTGGGTGTGTGAGGATAAGGTCTGTAGAGAAGGCAAAGAGGTGCTCGGGGAGAACAGAATGATTTTTTCTGTTCAGGGTCTTTGCATTGACCTGGTTTACTTCGCCTTGCTGTCACTTTCCACAGGCTGGGCACGTTCACTCTCATTCCTGTTCTCTCTTCAAGGCAGCTTTTTTGGCCCACAATCCAAGAAAGATTTTCGCAGGAAGACAAAATTGATCTTGTATTGTGTTTTCTCAGTAACAAGCCTTTCATGAGTCATTTTTTTACATGCTTGGTGGGAAATTGGCTGCTCTTCAAATGAGCTGTTAAGGGTTACTCACCTCACCGTGGATGCTGTTAATTCTGTGCTCAATCCAATTATGAGGCATGACATGCAAGTCAGCTTGTAGAGAGGCTAGCACTTAGTGATGGGCAGAGGTCTTCTCTGAGCTGGTATATCTGAAGCAAAAAGTCCTTCCCAGTAGCGGAGATGCACTGAGATGGGAGAGAGCCGGTGTTGTACGGTAAAGGCTCATATGTGAGTATATAATAAGGATGTGAATCGATCTATTCAATACATGAGTTGATCCCTAGAAACTCAAAAGAGAAAGGTGATATTGGCCTTCTAAGACCCAGCTGCATTGCTCTTTTTCCTCCTTGTGTTTCTTGTCTTCTGTCCGTGTGGTGCTGATGAGATGGGAGACAAATGAGCCAAGCAAGCAGCCTGTCTGTGTTTAGGCCAGCTCTGTGACCACTTGTGTTTGTGGCATTGTGTTACAAGGGATATGGTTTAAAAGCCTCCTGGTAAGCTGCATTGTGAAATCATGCTCTTACCTTCTCAAAGGGATCAATGCTCATGCTTATCCTTAATGCTTATCGCCACCTTTCTGATGTACTTGTAGTTTGCATTCAGACTCGCAGGATTGTCATTAGGGCTGCACAATATATCGCTTTTTTGTTATCATCGTCACGATATCAACTGGCGCAATAATCACATCGCGAAAGGATGCGGCATATCGCGAAAGACACTAGTTTCTTAGTTGAAAGAAAATATCAGTAGAAAACGGCACTTTCAAATATAACTGTCATTTTTTTAGTGGTGCCTATTCAATTCAATGTTCAATTTGTTCAATAGTTAAGTTATTTTAGTTATTTTATTGGTTTACATATATACAAATAATAAAGAATAATATACACATAATCAATAAAAGACCCTCAGAGGGGCTTAATCTGGGCACTCTCCAATGCATAATCCAATTAAAATAGAAAAATAAACTAAAATGCTGAAAAGAAAAGTGTTGGAAATGATTTCCTTTCATTTGTTTTAAATTCAACAAGCAAAACAACTTATTTTAGCAGAATATTGAAAGCAGCAGAACTAAGTACATTTTAATATCTGTTTATCTATCGCAAGTAATATCGTTATTGTGATATTCAACGTTATCCATATTGCATATTTTCCTCATATTGTGTGGAGCCCTAATTGTGATGAATGAAGCTATTTATCAGGATAAATGCATAGGTCTCAAAGCAAAATGCTACAAAGTGGGACAATTTTTTTTTTTTTTTTTAATTCAATTTTTTAAAGCTATAGTGCGTAGTTTCTGTCTCCCCCATGAGGAATTCTAACTAAGTAATGACAACAACACTGTCATTGCATCCAGCAAGCCTTCTGTGATCGCGCACCACCCCCGCCCCTCCTCCACGCAGTTACTTGTAGCCAAGGAGGACACGGAGGATTAAAAAAACATGGTGGGCTCTTCAGAAGGGGTAACTATCTTCGCTCCAGCTTCTGCGCGCAAAAGCCGCCGGACTTCACCATTTTGTAAACATAGCCATCCTGAGAAATACAGAGAGTATTGTGGAGCTGATAGTCTTACTTAGCTTTGTATCAACTCATTTGGCAATGGCTTGAATGTAACGGACGTCCATTATTATAAAAAAAAGTTACGCACTAAAGTTTAAGGGCATAAAGATCCTATGTAATGAAAGCAGCAATGCTGTCATTGGTACCATTTCCCTGTGTGTCACTACAGAGCTGGTTGCTCTGGTTTGCTTTTCAGGATTGGACAAAGTGTGTTTTGTTTTTTTCCCGCTGTCTGATGATTTTTTGATATCAAAGATATCATCATAAGTTAAATGACAACTGAATGGATAGACAGTTATTTGCCAAAGGAATTCAATTTGAAGAAAAAAAAACATAACAATGCCAGAAAAATAAAGATGTCTGGGCGTTTTATTCACATTGTTTTGTTGGAAAATCAAACCTGGGAGACAAACATAAACCACTTTACCCACTGGGAGTGTTGGCACAGCGTTACGTTCAGCCGAGTGCCCTCTAGTTCGCTTTTACACCATTTACATTCCATTTTGAATAGGACCATAGTCCATGTCTAACTGACTGTGTGCAGATGTGGAGACAGGGAGGTTTCCCAAATCTACAAGATTAGATTATCTTTTCCTACTTTTCAGCCAATGACATATTATCTTGATGCTGACATTGTTTTGGAAGACAAATCAAGCTCTCCCTGTTGTTCCCTGGCCCTCTTCTTCCTCCCCCCTCCTGGCTGGCTGCTGTTGGTTGCACTGTTGCCAGCCTGTAATGTGTACAATGCTGGCCTGAACCCTGCACTCTGAAGGGCCGCCAATTTTCTAGCAGGGTCAGTCGGACCCGGGGATTTAGTTTTTTTTCCCTACAAGCAGCATTCTCTCAGGACTGTGTCAGTGTTTCCTCTCTGCTCTGGTTTTATATGGTGAGAGCAGGTTTATTCTGCAAATCAGGATCACTCAAGACACCAAATACAACAAATGTGGCTCCTGTACGGAAAGTCAGGTCACTGATACACTTTAAAGGCAACAGACACTGAAATACAGCTTTAATGGACAGATTCACAGGTCACACTTATAGTGTTTTGGTCTGAGCGTTGATATGTTCCTGCTACATCCAGCCTGGTTTAAATGCTACATTGCACGCAAAGAGGGATAAGACCTTAATGTTAAGCACGAGTATTATATAAAGCACAACCCCTTTTATTCCAAGTAAAATCCCCCCTGCCTCCTCCCACCACCACTCCAACACCTCCCTGCTCCCATGCACCCGATCCCCCTGCCTCCCGCTTATCTGTTCACTGTGGCGAGGACCAGCTGACCATGCCGAATCAGCACATGTAAGCAAGTGTGTGTATATGTATATGACGGGGGGATCAGCAGAAGGTTTCATGCTGTGAGTGACGTGCGTGTGTGTAATCGGAGTAGTCAGTGTGTCTCCCACCGTCCCACCCATGGCACGCCTAATGGAACGGGAGAAGGGGTCCACGCATAGTAGCATTTATACGGTGTGGGTGTGGTTTCAGTGCATATAATAGCAGAACATGGGTGTGAGTAGTGGATTGTCTTTGGTTGCAGTGACAGCTGGAGAGGACAAACCCCCACAATGTCTTTATACCAGCAGCTCCCCTCACCCATCGGTGTGTCTTTAAGCTCAACACACGGGGCAGCTGAATGTACTGCCTCCCTCCCTCCACACCGTATTACATTACACTGTCATTAGCTCCTCCATGCTCAGCCACCTTTGTAGGGTTTGCCATGACTCTACAGCTACTATTTATAGGGTTCTTTCAATCACGTATTGATGCAGATCTGTGTGTGTGTGTGTGTGTGTGTGTGTGTGTGTGTGTGTGTGTGTGTGTGTGTGTGTGTGTGTGTGTGTGTGTGTGTGTGTGTGTGTGTGTGTGTGTGTGTGTGTGTGTGTGTGTGTGTGTGTGTGTGTGTGTGTGAGAGATTCTGGATTCAGTTACCCCTGGGAGACGGTGGCCACAAACACAGTAGTTTTTAGCAAAAGTATATGTGGATCCAATACACACTATAGGTTTTCTATAGTTAGGTTGCTGTTTTGACCTAAGCGGTGGAAATGGTTCTCCCAAACGGCAATAGTTCGGAGCAAAGTAGTCATGACTTGTCTGTTGGCAAAGGGAGAAGTGCAGATAAACAGCCTGCCTTTCGCAATGCTAATACGTGTCTTCTCTCCCCCTCAGGCTCGGATCAAGTTCCCCGTCGACTACCCATACTCTCCACCTGCTTTCCGCTTCCTCACCAAAATGTGGCATCCCAACATTTATGAGGTAATTGTGACCAGTATAAATGAGGAATCGACCGATGCTGTTTTTCAAGGCCTATACTGCCCTACAAAACAAAAAGGCATTTTCATGACATTCAAGGCATCCTTTGTTATGTGACAAAACATCTTATCTCAAATGTGTGTCGTTTTGGAGAAAAATGGTAGTAGTTTGTGCAGTAACTGCAAAAAGCCCTAGTGAAACAAAGCAAGAATACAGTAACTGCAAAATAGGGGTAAAATATCAAATTAAATATGAGGATTGATATGTACAAAGAATAAGCTAATATAAAGTAACAAAAACCCCCACATGTCCAATAATCTACCTACAACTACTTAGCTGGATGACAGGATAACTTGATAACTTAGCAATGTGAGACTTTAAGCAGCCGTTTCAGCACCAGAACAGCCTCCGGGTGGAAAATATTGACCTAAAATGGTCAAATTTAGTTTTGGTTTTGCTATATCCATGTTCAGGAAAACAAATGGTTCCAATTATTTCAAATACAGTGTATCTAACACACCCAGAGCCCAAGTTGTGGCAAAATAGTTTTTGGAGAATCTGTAGTTACTGCCTTTTTCCTTGGTATGGTGCCACGTTTTTGGTAAGTAATACAAAGCGAGAATACAGTAACTGCAAAATAGGGGTAAAATATCAAATTAAGCTAACAAAGAATAAGCTAATATAAAGTAACAAAAACAGCCACATGTCCAATAATCTACCTACAACTACTTAGCTGGATGACAGGATAACTTTAAAGTCATTTTTCTCAGTTCTGCACTCTGCGTAGTTACTGCCTTTTTGCTTTGTAGGGCAGTATACCGATACTGCTTATTAGTGGTTAATCAAATCGATAACCGATATTTGGAACCGATATGCATTTACAGTGAAAATGAAAATCTTTAAGTCAAATGTAGGATTTCGGAATGTTACAAACTCCAACATAAAACTTTATTTAGATGCTTTAAGCAATTATTTAATAAATGAGAAACTTTCAACATAATGTACAGTAAAAGATAGTGTTGTGGTCATTAAAGGGGTGATAGAATGATTATATAGGGTATTTCACACTGTTCCTTAAGGTCTCCTAATAGGGTATGTAACATTGGTTGGGCTGAAAATTGCCCGAATGCTATTTTATTAGGCCCTTAACTACCCTGTGAATAATGCTCTATTTGGAACAAGAGCTTTTCTTCCAAATATGGTATGCTCATGAATATTTAGATGAGCTGCGCGCTGATTGGTTTGAGCGAACCCCATAGAAACACATTGGAGACGAGACAGCAGGTCTCATATTTCAGACACTGCAAAGTTATACGTTGTTTGTCGGGCTATTTCGTTATTAAATTCACTTCTGATACGTTTTTATGCGAGAAATCAACGATATAAAGCTCAAATATGGGCCGTTTTACGAAAATTGATGGCTAATTGCAAATTTGGTAAGACGTGTCACACAGTTTGACGAGAAAACGGCAACCTCCATATCCAGTGAAAGTCACCGTTTCTCGGCTACTGGACTACTGGAGCTCCGTGGAGCCCAGCTGCCGGCATAACTAGAGTATATTTAGTTTGCATTTCGTCACGCCACTTATATAACATCTACCCCAAGGTCTTATAAAGCTAACTATGGTGTCCGATTTCAATTTAATGCATTTTTGTGAACATTAGGGATTTTGTTAGCTGCTACTGTCCCTTTTAATCCTATGTGTACAGATCGCGGCTAGCTAGTTAGCTTCACTTTCGGCATAATTAAAGTCTATTTACAGTTTGAATTTCGTCACACCACTTATATAACATCTACCCCAAGGTCTTATAAAGCTAACTATGGATTTCAATTTAATGCATTTTTGTGAACATTAGGGATTTCTGTAGCTGCTACTGTCCCTTCAATCCTACGGGTAGCTAAAGATCGCAGCTAGCTGCAGGCCCTGGAGCTCCCTCAGGGCCTCGGCATTTTATAGTCCAGTAACCCAGAACCAGTGACTTTGCGCGGGTATGGAGCGCAAAGTGACGGAGTGACCTTCGTGACGGAGATCCAGCTAGCTCACAGCGTGTCTATGAAGTAGGACACGCCGAGGGCGAGGCAGCACCGGCGAGGCCGCTGCGACACACAGTCGGACAAAATTTGCAATTAGCCATCAATTTTCTTAAAACGGCCCATATTTGACCTCTATATAGTTGATTTCTCGCATAAAAAAGTCTCGGAAGTGAATTTAGTAATTAAATAGCGTACCTCTGGAGATCTGCATGACCTAGCTAGATTCAGAAGACTAAGCTGACCTCAGGTCAGTGGTGTAGCCTATGCTAATGTTGGGGCGTGACAAAGACTAGGTTTTGGGATTCTGACGTCAGCATCCAGCTTTGTTGAGATTCGCCCGTTTTCAGCGGCAGTTTCAAAATGTGAGATTTGCAGAGGATAGGGGTATCAATGGGATTTTGAGCTTCTATGTATGTCTTATTTACCCACCGAACTGTCGTTATTCAACTATGACAAGGTAAAATCGGTTTTGCATTCTATCACCCCTGTAAGTCAGACTCAGTGGTGAGTGAAACCGAAGCAGAGGGACAGACACAGAGCTGTAGCGGAGCCAAAGTAGGGCACTTTTCAATTAATCAACTTGATCGGTTATCAGGCAAATAGAACACCCATAAAGATAATCAAACGGCCTAGTATAAATGCTTGGGCAAAACATACAGGAGCTTCTCATAGGCTTTGTTAATACACCTGTGAGCTAGTGTCATATTTGTAGGGTACATATGAGTATAAGATAACACTAGATCCTGGTAAAACTCAATTTCTTTAGGATTTTTAAATGTTTATTTTAGACAAACTGTAGAAGAGTGTCCAGTCCTATTTTGTTTTTTAATCTCATTTGTAACTGTATCTGAGTAACTATTGTCTGAACGTGTTGGTGTATTCTCTTGTGTCCCTAGAACGGTGATGTATGCATCTCTATCCTGCACCCACCAGTGGACGACCCACAGAGCGGAGAGTTGCCTTCAGAGAGGTGGAATCCCACACAGAACGTCAGGTACACTAAATAATGTTTTCAATTCCGTCCTAGTTTATTTTGTGAAGCACAACATGAACAAAAATGACAAGCAGGATTACTGTTTGTCCAGTGGCTTACAGCTGCCTCCTTAAATGTAATTATTTGAATCATCAACAGTCTCCCGCAATCCAGTCATCAATCTTTTAGTCAATTTGTCAAATGGTGATGGGGTTTTTTTTCTCTCACTGTCCACATTTCTGCATTTGACATGTGGACAGCAAAGATCAGATAGTCATGACTGAAATCAACCCAATCACGTTCCCATCAAGCATGAACTCAAACCGCTGATCTTAATGTTGTGAAGTCCTGTTGTGTTTCTGTCATAATGTTGGGATTGTATTGTTGGTATTATTGTTGTGGTGGTGTTTTAATGCTGTGAAATTGTATTGTTGTTGTAGTGTTGTCCTCACGTTGTGGCTTTTATTGTCGCAGTGGTGTTTTAATGTTGTGTTTTTGTTGTTGTTGTTGTGGTGGTGTTTTATTGTTATGAAAATCTTATGTTAGTGTTTTTATTAAGGGTGCACGATTCAGAAAATGATTCGATATCGATGTTCAGGCTCGAGATTCGATTCAAAAACGATTCTCAGTATGTAAATGTAGTTACTTTTCCCATGTGATTGCAGTAGACCTACAATTTAAAAAAAAGTTTAAAAAATAAAAGATTAAAACATTTTATTTTTTTTTTAATTAAAAAATATGAATCAATTTTTGGAATTCTATGAATCGATTTTGAATCGGTAGAGCTTGAATCGTGATTTGAATGTGAATCGATTTTTCTTTTTTTGCACACGCCTAGTTTTCATGCTTCAGTGTTAGGTTTCCCTCCTGACAGATGTTATTCTCTGTTTCCTGCTCAGGGACTACAAATGAGAAATAGCTCATAGCTAACTCTGATACTGCTAAGGAGCTGTGCATTGTCCCTGTCAAATAAACAAATAATGGCATGTTAATAAATTAATTAATTAGGATTGCAGACATGGATTTCCAGGGGCTTTGCACCTTAATGCCATGTCAAATAACTACCCTCCTTCTACTGTCCACGTTTCCCCCATTGTCTCCTTGTCCACCAATCAATACAGACTAAAGGCTTCAGGTATCATGCAAGTGTTTGAGCAGCTTATATCCCATTTCTTACAAATTGCTGGAAGTAAGCATTACTGGACTTTACCCTCCAGCTCCAGCTAAGTTTTTAGATAGATTTTTCTACCTAGCAGGATTAAGATGTGGTATGACAGTTCAACTTGCGAAAACTTGCCGTAGTTTCCTTCTTCTGGGCTATTATCGTATGCTAATATAGCTAATAGCATTAGCTGTTTTAAAGTATCTTCCTCCAGATCATGGCTGTTTAAAAATACTGATGTGAGGGTTAGAACTGACAAACCTGCCAGTCGCACTTATGTATTTCAGATGATGCAGTATCTAGGAGCAGCGATGCTATTATTATAGATTTTAGTGATTATATTAGGTAGGACAGTTGTTTGAGATCTTCTCTCAACTGATAACCAACTTCCTGCACTGTAAATGCAGGAAACTTTCAAACATAAAAATATAATTAATTAGGGTTGGGTACTGAAATCGTTCCTAAACGGTCAGTATCTATTGTAAAAAATGACAATGCAGATTTTGGTGCCTCATTTTGGTGCCACTTAAATGCCTGCGCGACTCTCTGGTGCTCCAAAACGGACGTCGGAGGCAACAGAAGCATCACTGCACATGGCGGTAGTTAACACTTAGGCTATGTTTAGACGGAAACAGTCTGAAGAGAAAACGCAAAAGTGGCGTTGCGTTCTCACTTTTTATTCAGCGTTTAGACGAGCGTTGTGGGAGGGAAATCTGAGTGCATATGGTGATGCAAAAGTGTGTGAAATTCGATGTAGTATGCACAACAAAAGCTGACAATTTTGTCTGGACAGACGAGGAGGTGGAGTTATTGCTCAAAACAATGCACACACACAGACACCCATGCTGCGCACACACGCGGCACTCACACACACGCACACACACACACACGTGGCGCACACACGCGGCACACACACATAGGCTACATACACACACACTCTCGCACAGTGCGTTTTTACCCTTTAGACGGAAACGCGACTGTGAAGCGTTTTTAAGATTTCCCCTCTGGACGGTGGTTTCACTTTTTTGCATTTTTAAGCCCCAAAAACACCGTCGCCGTCTAAACGAAAGCCACATCTGATAAAATATGTTGTCGTTTTCACCCGCAAGCGCCATCATGTAAACAGGGCCTTAGTCTCGCTTTGCCAGACCTTCCTCCACAGCGCTGCGGAAGAAGGTCTGGCTAGTCCACACAACATTAGGAGAATAACGTGCTCTGATTTATTGGCATTTCTTGAAATCACAATCATTTTGGCCAGCGCTAAGCGCCAGACGCAATAACTGTGCCTCTGCAAAATAGCCTCGGAAAGGAACTTGTTTTGGTGGAACGTGCACGTAGGGAGGCGAGCTCTGGAATGAGAAAAAAAAATGGCTTTAGAGTGTGTGATGAGGATTTTAATAAAAAAAAAAAAAAAAAAAAAAGTATAAAAAATATAATAATATTATAATACAAAATATTATAAAATATAATTTGATTGTCAGTTCTATCTTGGAGGATGTTTCCTGAATTGACTGGAGTTTAGAATGCCATCACAAAGAAAGCGAAGGTGAGGGACATCCCGCCGAAAATGAGGGACATCCCGCCAAACCTCCGGCAGCACCGGAACAATCCCATAAATGAATGGTCGTTGATATAGACTAGTTAACACTACACTTGGCAGCAGGTAATGTCAGCCCAACGTTAGCTAGTAGCTGGCATAAACACGGTAAAAATGCTTTATATTCAGCCCCAGGGGTACAGACACAAACTTTCATAGCTGGATTTAACTGTGTCCACAGTGACGGGCCCTCTGTAGCCTCTGAGCTGATGAGGGCCCACTACACCTGTTTCAGGCTGCTGATAAGATTTGTAAATACATTATGTTGGTCGGCTCTACTGTTGTTGCTGAAAGCCAATCTGAAATAAACTTCAAACTTCAATGATCACAAAAACAAAGTCAGTCCCACATTTTGTATCACAAGTACAAGTTGATTCAGCTGAGTCAAAGTAAAGTAGAAATAATAATGTCAGTATCTCTAATGAACGGCAGCTCTTGGAGCTAAATTCAACAGATGACAGCAGAGACAAATGGATGTTCTGATGTTTAGCGGGCTGGTTGTCTGACCCTAACCTTCATCTCTCCCCCTCTCGTTCTCTCTTTGTCCATGTGTCCTTTCATTCTTTCAATCTTTCCATCTCTGTTCTCAATGTCTCTTGTCTCGTCTTACCTCCATCTTCCTTTCCCCACCCTGTGTCCCTGTGTTCCCCTGTCCTCCTCCTGTATTGCTTTCCTGTATTTTAATCTCGCTCCACTCTCTGACGTCCCTCTCAGGACCATCCTGCTCAGTGTGATCTCTTTGCTGAACGAGCCCAACACTTTCTCCCCGGCCAACGTGGACGCGTCCGTCATGTACCGAAAGTGGAGGGACAGCAAGGGCAAGGACAGAGAATACATCGAGATCATCAGGTACCAAGAGGAAAAACAGCAGCGCGCACACACAGCACCTTTCACACTTCAAATGGGAGCTCGTCAGCGTAGCAGGTACACAGAGCAGCAGCACTGAAGCTCTGTGTGTCCTCATCTGCTTTTTTTGTTTTGTTTTTCTCTTCTGTCTTTCCTCCTCACAGGAAGCAGGTGGTGGCTACAAAAGCTGAAGCGGAGCGGGACGGCGTCAAGGTTCCCGTCACGTTGGACGAGTACTGTGTCCGCACCCAAGTCCCGCCCACAGACGACGGCTCCAACCTCTTGTACGATGACTACTACGACGACGAGGAACTGGAGGAAGACGACGAGGACGACAACGAGGACTGTTGTTATGATGACGACGACTCAGGCACCGAGGACTCCTGACCATGCCTTCCCATGATGTCTCCCTCTCGTCCCTGACCAGTCCCTGGCCTCGCCCCCTCGCCACACACACACCTCCCTTTCTTGTCATGGACTGAACTTTAACTCCCTGCCCTCTCTTCCTCCTGAATCCCCCCCCCCCCCCCCAATCCTCCTCACTTAGCACAGCCCCCCCCCTGTCCACCTTCTGTCACATGTGCAGTCACAGTATGCACACTAAAACCTGATGCTTCGAAGAGAAGAAAGCTACAGAGTTGTTTTTGTTTGTTTCTTACGTGTTTCTCTTTTTTTCCATTTTTTTTTTTTCCCATTTGTTATCTGAGTAGAGGTTACACACGATGCACACACACAGTAGCACAACTTACAGATAGTAGTACTTCCTCATCTGCTTCCGTTTGTCTGCACTAATAACTAATAACTGGTTGAAATTTGAAAAAAAAAAAAACGTTTTAGCTCCAAGATCTGTTCCTTCCTCTGGCTTTGAGTGGAACAAAGTCTGTCTGATGGCCAAGTTTCTTGTAGAAAATTTGGCGGAGGAACGGTCGCGCCTTTATCGGACATCATCAGCAGGGTGGAATGTAACGTCACAGGTCAGATCAGAGTAAAACAAGCAGGGAGCATTTGCAAAGTAGGCTAATTTAGAAAGCGTGTGTGTGTGTGTGTGTGTGTGTGTGTGTGTGTGTGTGTGTGTGTGTGTGTGTGTGTGTGTTGAAAAGCTGAGTCACTTCTGTCTGTGAGCCATGTGTGTGACTTCTGGTTTAGCGGGCTGTTTGAAGCCCTGCCACGCTTCACCTCTAACCTTTCTTGAGCCCCAAGGCTTGTGCGGCACCAAACAGGCAAGTTGTCCGTTTAAAAAAACAAGAAAAAAAACAAGAAAAAAAAAAGCTGTTCACACTCCCTTGTGCCTTCCCTCACTCCCTGATATCACAGATCTCAATGACTTGACTGGATGAGCCTGCCTCGGTCAAAGCAGCCAGACATACAAAGGTGGCCGAGGGAGATATTCAAGCTCACAAGGTCTCAGGTGGGGATACTGTGCAAACAGCGCCCTCCTGAAGGAACAAACGTATTTGTCCTGATTTGTCCATGGCGTGATTGAGAAAGGTGTAAGATCCAACAGCTGAACTGAAGACTGGAATGTAGATCAGAATCCCACAATCGTCCTCTTGACTGCCACGCGGCCTTCAACATATAAGCACGTGCTACTAGTGGCCTGGATGTATTAAGAAACAGCTAGCTGAGCCTGCTGCTCCTAAAAATCTAATGTACTGTATTTAAAAAACAAAACAACCTATGCAGTCAGCGCTTGAAACTACTTAATATGAAGTGCTTTAAACGTGGCAGTAAAGCTGAGCCTTTTCAACAGTCTGACCTGAACTCCAGCTTGAGGTTTACAACCTGTAAGGGCTTTGGACTGACTGTCCTTGGTTAGAGATGGACATGTGTAGTTGTATCTGTCTTTTATGTTTGTCGGCGGTTTGTTATTCTAACTTAGAGTAGCACAAGTCTCCAGAGCGAGAGTGAGATTGTACACCAGAGTTCGCCCCCTAGTGGCAGCTCTGTGTACTGGCATTTCTTTTTCTCCCCCACACCCCCTTCCCCTGAAATGCTCGACTGGGCCGCAGCCATCTTGACTCACCTGAATCAATGAACCCTGTTACCTCAGATGAGATCAGGTAGCAGTGTGAGTGATTCAGAAGAATGAAAATGGCCTGATGAACACGCAGACTGACAGGGGGTTTCTTTTCAGTCTACGCTGTCAGACGGCCCACTTCGTTCCTTCTCTCCTAACTGCCAGGAGTGCTCTGTTGCACACTTAAGACCCATCCAACAGTATTTCCGATGAAATTCCCAACATCGCTGTAACCATGTTTCCGTTGTGTGTGAATATTTGCCGACCGTTTATAAGATGTGCTGAGAAGTGTGGAGAAGAAGCAGAAATGGGGATAGGGTTGATCTTTGAGCATGAACAGGAGAATGTTGTTCTTCACTAGCATGCTGTTATGATGTGTTTGTGGTTTTAGATCTGCTATAAGGGTCGGGGGTGGGGGGGGTTGTCTCCAGAGACAAAGGTCTTCTACTCAGTTTTATCTAAAACTGTTGCATTGTGAATGGGCTGAGGATTGTCTGTTTTTTTGGGAGAGGGGGGCTTCTTTTACTGTTTTGATGTAATCTTTTATTTCCAAATTGTGGTGCGAGCTGCAATGTTTTCTGTCTTATATGTATTAAGTGCTGCGAATATTGACCTGATTGTTAAAAACCCAGGATTGTTCATGGAAGAACACGACTAAATGTACCAACTTATTATACACGAATATCATAACAGCAGAAAACTTGTGCAGAACCAAATTGACACAGCACACTACATAGTAATTGTTCAAGCCCAGAATGCTCAGAAATGAGTTCTCAGTACTCAGTAATTGACTGATTTCCATCACGCAACCTACGAATGATCCTTCTCCCCTCTGTTTTGAGGGTTTGGGGTGAATGGAATTAGATTTTTTTTTTTTTTTTTTTTGTCAAACTACTGTTATTTTATCGTCTTTCCTCCCCACTCGTCCCCCAGTTCTCTGAGCTCTGATTGGTGGCAGCATCACTGAGGGTAAAACCCAGCATATAATTACAGAAAACTACAAGAACCTCAGGAAAAAAACAACTACCAACTAACAAACACAAAACAAATCCTTTTCCAGCTGAGTGAACCTGACCCCGGGGAGTCTCACTTTTTGGCTTCAAGGGACTGTTTACAATCTCTACCTTGATATGCACATGTGGATATTTGACGATCACTTGATGTTTGTTTTTTTCTTGTTTATATTTTCTTTTTTTCTTATGGTTTGTAAATCTATTTAAAATCTGAAATAAAGATCTTTATTAGATATTGACTGTTTTTTTAAATTTTTTGGGGTAAATGGTTGACTTGATTTTTAAAAGTCCCTTTTCTGTGTTCTCTTATAGACACTTAAAATGGTGTGAATGAATGAAACTCTGAGCTAGCTCTGAGAGGTATGACTTGTGTCCTTCCTTCTTTACTTTCACTTCATGTTTTTGTTTTTTTTAAACCTTTTAGTAAAAAACCGTGGGTTGTGTGCATGATGAGATGTGTACCCAGTAGGCACCCTGCTGGACTCCGAGGGTGGTGGAGACTTTAAAGCATTTCCTGACGCTTTCCATGTTTTCATCTATTAGAAGTGGGAATTTTGGAAATTACTTTTTTAAAATGGACATGGTTTCTTTTTTTCCTTGTCTTCTGTTACCTTCTTCACTCTAAATATGTGAAGACACGGTAAGACATTTCTGTATGTTCTGTCCATTGCGAATCATCTCTCGGAGCCTCTCTGTGTCAACATGGTAAACATATCTGCTGAACATCAACAGGTTGGCGTAACTGAGCATGTTTGCATTTAGTTTGTAGCAGCGCTGTGCCTTTAGTGTAGCCTCACAGCTGCTAGCATATCTGTAGACTCTTGTCAGATAAAGAATGGTGCTGATCTTATGAGGCATTACATGCAACTAGACTACACCGGGAAGCAGTAAGGGTGCTGAAATATGGACAAGGAACAATTGTGATAAGCCTGTCTCTGTAGTCTGGTTATACTGTAGGGAGACAAGTTTGTCTTTTTATGTCATACTGACTTCTAGCTGTTTTGGATATTCATGTATCTTTACAGACAGTAAAGACAGTCTACACGTTTTTGGTAAACAAACCATTTCACTGTAATGGTCTCCATTGACAAATACTGGACTGGAATAATTCAGTGTTGGGGAATGATGCGCAAGTATGATTGTAACACAGAAGTGTAATTACCAAATACCAGAGATAAAAGTAATCTGATGTGCTCCTGAGTTGGACGAATCCAGTAATTATGCTTTTGATTGATCACATTATGGAGCAGGTTATATTGCAAGAAACATCTTACCTAAAAGCAGCTCTAACGGGCCCAGCATTATGCAATAAGCAAAATAAACTATAATAAATGAATAATAAGAAAATAGAAATTGGCTAGTCACAAATCCCACAGGTGAGGAAACTTCAAAATGAATCATCTATTCAATCGTCTAATGCTGCAGAAGTTTTCCCACGCTTCTTACATCTTTCCTGATGAAATTAATAAGGAGATTAAATTAGATTGATGATTTCAACTCTATGGGTATTCAACCCTTCTGATTCTTTCTTTGCATTTGAAACATGAAGGATGAAAGAAATCCTTTCATCAAGAGATGCACAATGAATTGTCTCAACAGAATTTTCTCAATGTTCAGTGGATAAGTGGATTTATTTATTTTATTTTGTTTCAGGTTTATTTATTAGGGACAATGCACACTAATAATACCTAAAAGTAAAATGTGCCAGAATTAGCCTGGAGGCTGTTTTACATCTGCTGTCCCTGACTGGTGATAAGAGGTCGCCCTAAAATGAGATAAAATGATTATGACGATAAAGCGATAAAACCATGACTTTTAAACACCTACAGGTGAAATTATTTCTAAACAGTATTACATGCTTCACTCTGTTTGCACGTGAGTTGTTGCATCTTCTCACTTCTTGCATGTCACGATTTCTTTTAAGGTTATTTTTTGGGTTTTTCCACCTTTTATTTGACAGGACAGCTAGGTGAGAAAGAGAGAGAGAGAAGCCATGCAGGAAATCGTCACAGGGTGGATTTGAACCCTGGACCTCTGCTTCGAGGCGTAAACCTCTCAGTATATGTGCACCCGCTCTACCCACTGAGTCAACCCGGCCACAGCATGTCACGATTTCTGCAGATTTTTTCTGTGGGGAAATTGATCAGAAACAAGTCACAGGAAGTAGTCTTTAATTTAACAAACTGCTGTTGACACTAAAGGCACAATCCTCCTTTTGTCTGACATATTTCCTGTCTTGTCTGTGCAGCTTTACTGGAGACATGATAGTTGTTTTTGGTAGATCCAACTAATTGGGCAATGCAGATATTTTCAAGAAACTAATAAAGGTTCCTGCCACTGTGTCTTTTCTTTCAGGTGCCTTTAGAAATGAATGTGATCCTGCAAGAAAACTGAGGTAAGACTGTTCTTGCCTAAATAACTACACCAGAGTGCAATAACGTTGTCTTAGTGGAGACAAATGAGGTCATATCAACTGCTCTGGTGTATGTTTTTCCTCAGCTCTCCTTTATTTTAGTGAGAATTACAGCTCTCTGTTTGGTGTGTGTGCTTTATTTTGTGACAGCTTCATGCCTCTAGGGGGCAGCAACAGCTTGTTTCTTGTTACATTTCAGCTGTTAGTGGTCTGTAAGAAGCCTGAGGGTATTTCAAAACAGTCTCCCATGTGAGTGTAATTTTATAGTTTATTTTTTTTTTTCAATAGCAGTCTATTAAAATGTGTGTTTCTCTTCTTTTCTCAGCTCAAACGTCTGGGATTCTGCAATCAACACCACAATCAAAGTTGAAGCCCACAATGTTTCCCTGCCTTGGTTCTCCCATAGGGGGCGCTGCCATCCCCTTAAATATACAGACATTAGAGAGTAATATGGGCCATATATTCCACCCTCTCATATGAAAGTGCCACAGTATCCTCTGGTTCATTTCCACTTTTCTCATCATCCACTGCGACTTTGTAGATAGGCTGCCAGTGTAACTCACATGTTGTGCTCTCATATGCTGCTCCTGCGCATGAGTTATAAGGTTTATCATCTCCACTCTCTCATTTCCTTCTGGTAAAGTGGACCTATGGCAGTAATCTGGAATATGAAAATCATCAATCTGTGAATCGCCACGAAGGAAGTTTCACCTGACAAAAAATGCTGAGCAAGAATGCTGGTGTTTCAGCCCAGCTCTGTGTGTGTGTGTGTGTGTGAGAGATCTTTCCATGTATTTTTTTGCATCCTATCAACTCTGCCTTGAGCTCCCAGGTCATCCCATCTGTCTCCCCCCACAGAGCTATACCGAGTCCATCACATTTGTTTCCTGTGGCGACAGGTCTGACATTTTGCCCTGCGTGTGTTCAATCCAAATGCCAGTTCAGCGGACCGGAATAAGCAAGACACTGAAATGATCCTGGCATTTGCAGCATTGCTCCTCTCTCTCTCTGGTTTCTTTCATACAGTGAAAAGGAATACTCTGTTTAAACTGCAGGGAATAAACCTGGATCAGAGCCAGATGTTACAACCCGCTGCCCTCTCTCACACTGTGACCTTGTCCCCCCATCCTTTCTCCAGCTGGCGGTTTGGCAGCAGATCTACGTGCTTCAGCCGAGTCAGAGGCCCTCGGTGACCTGCGAAGAGCTGGGCGTCCCGAGGAACGAGCGAACTGGGTGAACTGTAACAGACCGGAGAACGGAGGAAATGTGAGATGAGAGAGGATGAGAACAGAGGAGGAGAGAGGGGGGTTGATCCATGTGTCAGGATGTGAGATGTCTCCAAAGCAACAGAAGTTGTGTTGGAAGTGGGTTGGCAGGAAGGAGAAGGATGGATGGCAATAGCACGCCATAAGAGAGAGAGTGGGGTAAAAATGGACCCTATGACGCCTCAACATAATGACTGGCCGTGTGTGTGTTAAGAGTCAATGCACACACACACACACACAGAAAAACGTGGAGGGGCATCAGACCTCCTGCAGAGCTTAGTCTGACAACCTTGTTTCTGCATACTCATAGACTTCCTGTCCTTCCAGGAAGCCAATCAGGAGAATTCACAGGCAACCCAGCAGTAGGCCTATATAATGTAGTTAAATTAGCTCCACATTTACAAGATGTAATATTAAAAATATATACATGAATGCATCAATAATTATAATCTAATTACATACATTATTCTGAAATAATGTGTGTTGTAATGTAATAAAGCTACTTTTACTTTTAGTAGCCTACTTTAAGTATATATTTGATGCTAATACTTTGGTACATTACTTAAGTAAAAGTTTTAATGCAGGACTTTTTACTTTACAGTCTGGTATTGCTACTTTTACTTAAGTAAAAGATCTGAGTACTTCTTCCACCACTGGTAGTTACACCTGTCTATCCACTGAGAGAGCAAGCATGTTCAGCCACACTTAAACACGTCTGTATTATCCACTGAGGAACTGCACTTCAGTACTTTTGGGTGTGTAATAGCCTCAGTGTTCTTCACATTGTGAGGCTGACAGAGATGTAGGGTCCGGCCCCCTTAGTGAGTGCAGAACAGACGCATTGACCTTTTCTCACACTGTCCTCGCCTCAGATGCTGAAGATTCAGACGCTTGTATACCGATCTCATTAGTTCGTTAAGGAAGCTGTTAACAGTGTGAGCACGGAGTACTATGACATTCAAATGTTCCTCGGCAGATATTGTTTCCATTTTAATAAACTTACATATGTTTTGTGTACTTCTGTTGAATTTAAAAGGTAGTATTTCTTTCTTTTTCAGCAATTAAGGGACTGTATCCTGTAAAAACACTTCAAGTTCTGTGGTCAACTGTAGTGTTAAAACATTGATTCATTTATTAGCCAATAGGCTGAATATTCATCACCATCTGTTTTGATATTCGATTAAGACATTTGTCAAACATTCCCTTTTTTTTACACACACACACACACACACACACACACACACACACACACACACACACACACACATATATATATATAGTAGTTTGTTATAGACACAGGGAGACGATTTGAAAGCTCTGATGCAGAGAATGTACACTAAAGTGACAGGTCTATAGGGTGCTGAATGAGCCCTGCCCTGGCTTCAGATGACAGACAGCAGTGGGTGAGGGTTCAAACGTGCCTCTGCAATCTATATGGTAAGTGGCTCTTTTCAGAGGTTGATTACGTCAGAGAATAAACTCTGAAAAGACCTCAGACGGCAAAATGTGTAATTATCTCCACTGCTTTACATGCATACTGAGTCTGTGTCCTTGTTGCTGTAGGTTGAACCTTAAAGTCCGGGTTTACTTTCATTACCTCGTGAAGAATGTGATGCCACAGGTTTATCCTGCTCTCTGGATCCGGATTTCTGTGTGTGTGCATATTTTTACTAATGCATGTGTAAACAGACATGGTTTGCATGTGGGTTGGTAACTGTTAAATCCATGTGAACCTTTGTTGTCTTTAAATATCAAGACAAATGTTTTACAAACGTAATTTATAACTGTTGCATATGTATTATGCTTCAAAAATTACGATTCCAGTAGAATCGTTTCTTTATTGGAATCGTTCGGAATCGTATAGAGGATTTGGATATGCACAAGTTTTAGTTTCCGAAGCAGCCAGGCGCTTGTTGTGTTGCAGCCTTGGAGCACAGTAAGCAGCGCTCATGTGTGGGTTTATTTTACATTGAAAAAGCCCGGTAAAACTGCAATTGAAAAAAAAAATACCATTGAATCAAAATAAAACTTTCCTCTTATTTGTGAAAATAGGCATGTGACTTGTTTCAACTCCACCCCTCGAAGAATCGGAATTGAGAATCGATAAGAACCGGAATCAAAAGGAAGAATTGGAATTGGAATCAGAATTGTTAAAATCCAAACGATGCCCAACCCTAGCCACACCCCATGCACTATGGCCACATCAGAAACAAAATAACACAGATATATCCTAAAGTTACAAGTACAAAAGTAGTGCATCGACCAAGTGTAATAAATTAGGGGAAATACGACAAATTCATTTTTTCATTTAGGCCAAAAGGCCCCACTGTGTTAGCACTGATAAAGGAACTTAAGGCTGACATTATTGCCATGACATTTAGAACAAATATTAATGTCCCCCTCTGGGTGAATTTCAATAACTTTGATGATCCTCTGACTTTTCATGGAGGCACCATCAGGTCCATTTTTCATTTGTCCGATACTTTGGTTTATAACCAAATATCTACACAACTTTTGACATCAGCCTCAGCTGTACTTTGTGTTTTGTGATGAATACAGTTTCCTAACTTTAATTTGTTTCTTATGGAGTCAAGAACATAATGTAATAGAGAAATACTTCAGATTTGATACGACATTTTCCTGTGCTATAAAAAAGGCTGAAATTAATCTCATCTTTCATCTGAGTGAGGCAGAGACAGGCAGAGCTGACACCTCTTCCAGGCTTATTCACATGAACTGTTTTAATCAGCGGTTTGTCAAGCTTTTATTGCCACTGTCCTTGCTGTCACTAGATATTCACTCTCTCAGTGGAAATCTGTCCATTTCTAAATCCCTTCATGTCAAGCCAATGCAGAGCTGTTATTGGCTCTATGCAACTGATCTTCGATAAGACAGCGGTCTGTCCCTCTCAGTCCGCAGGTTACTTGACTTAAAGCAAGCAATCTGGACAAATAAAGGTCTTTTTGTCCTGTAGATCAATGAAGTCAGCGGGGCCCTTCCTATTTTAGACTGACAAATGAATTTGTTGCCATAGTAAAGTTTCCAGGGAAACCGATCAGTTGGTTGAAACTCAAAGACAGACAGACGAAAACAGAGAAGAAGCTAAATTGAATTAAACCACACAGGTGCATGTGCTACGCAGCATTGTCTGCTCAGCTGCATGTGCTTTTCCAGGTCAAACTGTCTTATTATAGCCTACATAATGATTTCCTGACACACAGAAGCTATGTGCTGTCGGGGCCATAGTGGGGGAAAATAAAATCCAAAACAAAACGGTCTCTTTTGATGAGGATTGAGCTGAAAAAACACAAAGTGTCATGTCTCTTCTTCACTTTAATGGTGTTCATGTCTTTGGGAGAAAGTTTGACTGTAAAGAGAGAGAGTGTCATGTTAGGCTGAATGATTGAGATGCAACAGAGTGGAATCAATTAAAAGAATTCTTTTTTTAATCCTTGGGGAACAAAAACAAGATGAGTAAAGCAGAGTGGCAGTGATCTCCTTATTATATGATATCGTTATTATATTAAGTACAGTTGCAGCACAAATATTCCCATAAAACATCATGATATGGAGCAGTGACTTAAACATGTTAAACCCACCTGAAAGATTCATCTGCCTCTGATATGTATCCAGTGTGTTTTCCAGTTGGTTTGGCTGGGAAACACGGAAGCGCACAGTTTGATCTTATTGGTCAGCTGCAGCCCTGTGCCGTTTATAAAACGCACACAGGACAACAGGAGCTCCGGAGCTGAGACCGTGAGGGCGCAGAGCAGTGCCGCGGAGCGCATAGGCTTTACCCGGGGAGAAAACACCTGTTACTGACGGAGCAAGTGGACAAAGACGTGTGTGTCTCTTTCTGTAGCGCGGTGAGTATATTATTTATACTTTTCTGCAGACAGGAGAAGTGTGTTACCCCCAGACTACACGAAGACAACGGATTTGAGAGGTTTTGGAAAACGGACTGGTGCGCAAATGGAGGAAGCATCGCACCTGTTGAATTGAATATCCGCTTGTAACTTTTATTGAATATTTTTCTTCAACTTTTGTACTTTTAACTATTACGTTTTTAGTTTTAACTAATTGGATTAATTAATCCTAGAAACATTATTATTATTTAAATTCGCAAAATCGACTATACATTTTTTTCTCTCTCTTTCTTTTCTCCACCTGCCTTAGGCTATATGTTTAAAGTAAAAGACAGAATGAGATCTGTTTTTTGTTTGTTTAATGAATAAAATGCAAACGATAAGGGGGCATAAATATTTAATATCAATACAACGCTGATAAATGATAAAATAAAGAATGCGACTTTAAATTTGGTCCTTTAAAATAATAAAAAAATAGTACCCTTTGTTGTCAATCTATTCCTAGACTGACTCTGTATTTACACCACCAATCAATGAAGCCTCTCTGCTGTCTTAACACAATTATGCCTGTTTCATTCTTTGTAAATACTGTATATTGTATATTTGTCTGTTCAAAGACTTCACCTTGCTGCCTGTCGATAATACGTGTTGGTTGTTAGTTCCCTTGCCCTAAAATGCAATAAGCCAAGGAAATGAACTGCAGTTCAAGAGAGAGTTTTTCTCAAATAACTACAGCATCTGTAGTCAATAGCTCCAAAAGTTTAGTATGCTGTAGTGCAATATTTCCTTTTTTTATTAGTTTTAATCGTTTAGATGCTTAAGGCTTTATCTGCATCATCAGAGCTACACCACCAGGTGTTATTTTTATATCTCTGCTCCCTGTAGAGTAACCATCCTCTGATCATTTACCCCCCCCCCTCTCCCCCGTGTGTTATTAATTGCAGACAAACCTGACTGCACCTACTCCACACGCCCACACATCCCACTGTCTTGTGGGACCATGTGGGTTCTTGATAAGATCCGTGGGTCGGTGGAGACCGGCGTGCTGCGTCAGGGGGAGAACGGAGACAATAAAAGCGTCGCCTACAGCAACGTTCTCACCCCCGACAAGATCCCAGACTTTTTCATTCCTCCAAAGCTAGTCAGTGGCCCCCCAGAACCTGACATTCACAATGTAAAGCCCAAAGAAGGACTCCAACCCTCAACTTCAGAGCAAATTATCGGCAGTGGGAAGAAGATCAGCAGCCCAAGAAGTCCACGCCTGGTATCCAAGATAGCAGGAGACACCAAAAACTTGCTCAGAGCAGCAAACCGTCACATTATACAGATAGAGAGTGCCGATGATGTTGGAGACACCAATGCAGACCCTGGGTCGCAGACAGCAATGTCCCTGCCTTATGTACCCAAGACTCAAACACCTTATGGCTTTGCAACCCTGAAGGAAAGCCCCCACACTCGCCGTAAAGAGTCACTTTTCCACTGCGAGCATACCAGTCCTATCACCTCCCCAAACCCCCAGAGGAAGACCCAGGGGAGAAGCAGCGAAGGGGGAAACCACCTGAACCCAGGTGACTTCAACACTTCTCACATGAATCCGTATCGCTACTTCAGCGGAGGGGAAAGTGACACCTGCTCCTCAGCTGAGTCTTCTCCCTTCAGCTCTCCCCTGCTCTCCCGCTCTGCCTCCCTGCTCAAGATCTTCACCCATGAGACGCAGGCCAAAGTCGGGAAAGTCAAGCGGACGTTCGCTCGCCACAGCTCCCTCTCCACCGACGAGTGCAGCTCTGCCGAGCCCAGCCCCAACATCCAGCGACGGCTCCACGTCCCCTCATTGCACGGTGCCGGAGCGTCAGACCACGGGCTCCATCGGGAGCACACCATCAACCTGCACAAAGGTGGGACGGTGAGGATCAACGCCAATTACGACTCCAGCACCTCCCGTCTGCTCATCCGGGTCCTGGTGGCGGAGAGTCTTTACGACAATCACTTTGACATCAAGAGCATTAACTGCTGTGTGTCCGTCTACCTGAACCCGGGCAAGCTGCAGAAGCAAAGGAGCAACATCATCAAGAACAGCCGCAACCCGGTCTTTAACGAAGACTTCTTCTTTGACTCGATAAGCTTGGTTCAGGTGAAGAACCTGTTAGTGAAGTTCAAGGTGGTCAACAAAGGCACCAGCCTCAAGAGGGACACCCTGCTGGGAGAGCGAGAGGTGCCTCTACCCAAGCTGCTCTCAGGGGTTTAAAGCCACAGGACCCGGAGGTCAAAGGAGGCAAAAAACAATGAATGAAACTTAAATTAGATGCTTGCACTGGTTTCTATTCAAACTGCTCTTTTTATTCCCTATAGATGAAAATGGTGAACATTACAATGAAGGTGGAGGTAGTGAAATATTTTCCTAGAAGGAAAGTGAGGCTTTGTTTTTCTTTTCTTTGTTGAGATCTAAAAATGTCGAAAATGAACATGTTGATGTTACATACGTGAGCGGATTAAGGATTTATGGTGGTCAAGGCTTGCCTCGTTCCTTTTGCCAATAATGAAAGCTCATTAAACCAAGCCAGGCTCGACAGCAACAGATGAATTCAACAGATGAAAGGTTTTTTTTCTGGACAGCCAACTTCCTCAGCCTGGTCAGGTTCAAAGGTTTGATGACACCTGTGCATCAGCCTGTCTCGGTATCCTTGCCTGGACTGTGTTCGCCATGTGTGGCATGGTTTTATTATTGTAATGTGGCATAAATCCACAGCAGCACAGGATGTGATTCTACATTACCTACACCGTGTGTTCCGCACAAAGATGCTTTTGTAAATCAGTGCTTTGAAGTGGCAATACATTCTAATGTGCAAATGACCCTTTGATCCCAGTTGCCATGGCCCACTCCTACAGGGGACGGTGAGGGACAAACAGAGCAGCCACAATAGCCACATTTACATGCACATCAAAAATGCAAAGTCCTATGAATGCCATTATCCGATTATGTCAGTCTAATTATATTCTTAATAACAGAAAATAGAACTGCATAGAACATATGTGCTGCCAAAATCTCTACGTTTTGTCTGTAATTTAGTACAATTGAACATTAAAGTAAAAGGTGTCCTGTGGAGGTTTCTAGTAAACAAAAAATAATAATAATTGTACTAAATGTACTTAATTGCTGTTTGGTTAAAATCTCTTGAGCCTTTTGAAGGACGTGTGTGGACGTTCCATCTGCAGTGTGTCAGGCATGCCCCCATCCAGTGTGGGCACCTTGATTAAATCCTGTGCAACTAGGCAACAAGCTCTTGCCACATCTTCACTCTGCATTAAGACCGGTAGGCGATACCTCTGTGTTATTCTGCACAGATTCTCAATTCCAAGAACAACCAAGACAATTGTTTTTAGTCGGTCACACAGCTTCAGTCAAACATGTAAAATCTGTCTTACTAACATTTGTTTTGATGTTGCAACCTTAAGAATAGCATTTAACAGATTTCACTGCTTTTTGGTTCATTTTGATAGCAGTGGGACAAGAAACAAGGTGATTAAAAGTCACACTTTTGCTGTGTAATCAAATTAAACACATCCGTCATGTAAACAGAATTTAATAGTCCTCAATTTATGCAACCAGGCTGCTGCCTTAGTCACAGTATTGGTAGTGGACAAATACATGCATGTATGTATTAAATGTCTCATATAAGAAGAACAGAGCACTGGTGTGATCCAGATGCATGGCATGAATATGTCACTGAGATACTGGTGTTTGCATGACATGCTCAAAGTTTTATGAAACCCTAAAGCCTTACTGTGTGTGTGTGTGTGTGTGTGTGTGTGTGTGTGTGTGTGTGTTTTGATTAGCATGACATTTTGTCCAAAGTAGTTGATTTTCTATGTAAGAGATGTAGTGTTTTGTTAAAATGCTTTTGAATGGGTTGAAACGTGTGATGGATTTGTACTGTATATAACTACGTGTTTACTAGTTTCTACAATTGTCAGCAAAATACCAATTATGCACCAACGAGTGAGCAGTGCTGATGAGAAGCATTTTAATTATGTCTGTTTTAACTTTAATGAAGCCCAGGGGGAAGAGGTGAAAATGTCAAAAACTAAATAAGGAAAACAATATTGTGTTTTGACAGCAGCTCTTGCCTCGGAGGAGAGCGACTACAGACATAGAAGAAGTCTGAGACATCAGAGTGATGCTAATTACTGAGGTGTCTTACACACTGCCCCACTTTACTTCTGAGAGGATTATTATCACCTGGTGTTTGTAGCTCACTTGTAGCACTGTTCTTGATGTGCTCTATATCCGTTATATACAGTGACACTGTTGGTTGGCTTTGTTATGGTGTGAAAGTCAGTAAACTGTTGTAATCCCTGTTGCAAACATACAGTGCCTGCTCGTAGAGTTATTGTATTTTCTACTCAAGCTTCCTAAATTGTACTGAACCCTGTTATTACCAAACCCTTTCTGAGGTTTCTTCAAGCATGATTAACATACTTCAGTAGTGTCAGTAATGACTTTCAGTGGATTCATATTGTGCAGTGGTGGGTCGCCTTGTGCTCTGATTCTAGATGAGGATTTGCTGCCGACACAAATGTTTAAAATAATACATCTGAAATATAGGCGATATGTTCTGCAAACTGTGTCCTATTTTTTTGAATAACTAATTGCTTTGACCGTTTTCATGTGGCTTATCATTTAATAGAAATGCAGGAAGAAAAAAACAATAAACAATTATACTACTTCAGGCCAGGACTTGGGCCACGTGTCTGAATAGAACAACCTTATAGCATATCTGAAGACTTGTAATATAATGAATATAATGGTTACACTTTTGAGCTTTGAAAAAAGTTTTTCTTTGACTTTCTTTCTTTTGCCTAAAGATTACAAATGTTTGACAAGCAACCAATTTTGGACTGCTGTCTCTGAATGGTTTCAGAAAAGGCAGAAACCAAAGACGAAAATGTAGGCTTTACATTTCACATTTAACAACACAGCACCACAAAGTTGCATCACTTTTTGCTGTCATGAACAGGGGACTTATTGAATTGGTTTGTGCACTTTGTATTGCTTTTGTGGGGGATTGTGAGCTCAGCTGGAGGTTTCTATCTAACAGAAATATATTGAACATTAAGAGGTGATAAGTCTGGATACGACCCCTTAAATGCGTTTTTGAGGTAGTCACAAAACATTTTTTGTTTTTGTAAAATGTAAACACTCTTCCCCGTTTAACTAGTAGCTTTGCTAGCCAGTGAATGGCCTCAAAATTGTTGGATAGATTAAAAATGGGAAGATAACTTTGATTTTTATGGGGAAAAAATAGGTGTTGTCAGTGGAAACTATGTAGTTACTACCTAATTCATATAAAGGGGTAATTCTCTGTTTTTATTTCTACTTCCATTAGTCTAAGTAGGTTTAGTCTCCTGCTACCATTAGCATGTTAGCCTGTTATGTTAGCATCAATTTTAAAGTGTAGCTGAAACTGAAGGAAATTTTATTTGGTTGTTTTCACGGAATAGGTAAAACTCGCTTTTTTGCCGAGAGTTAGATGAGAAGATAGATATCACTCTCATATCTGTAAGCTACGTAAATACTGAGCTAGAGCCAGGAGGCGATTAGAATTAGCTTAGTGTAAAGATGGGAGACGGCGTGAAACAGCTAGCTTGGCTGACTCAGAAGTTAGTGAAAACAATACGCCTTCCAGCACCTCTAAAGCTGATTAATTAACGTGTTATATTGCAATTGTTTAATTTATTCACAAAACGAAATGCAACAATGATAAATTGTGGTTTTATGGGGAGTTAGGCCTACGTGCTGTAACTAGTAGCAACCAGTGCCGTGACTTAGCAAACTATTCTTTTAAAGGTGACATACAGAAGTCTTAGACAAGCGGAAATATTGACCTGTTGGTGGCGCTAAATAAAATGTCAGCTGACCTTCAAAAGTAATCAGGATTCTCCCTTTGAGGATCATGAATATGTGTACCAAATGTTATGGCAATTCATTCAATAAATATTTCACCCTGGACCAAAGTGTTGAACCAACAAACAGACAGCACCATACCCAGAATCACACTGATTGTGTGGTTAAAAACAAGGTTGGTTATTTTGGTTGACTTTTGTTTGATCCACAGAGGAGAACTTTTTATTCAGCCTGCTGGTGGAAATCAGTCCTTGTATCCCTGCACTCAATAGCTGTTTAATTAAACAAAGGGCGGAGAGGCTGGACTGATGACATTTAAAATGAGAATTGAGTAAAGTGTGTGTGTGTGTGTGTGTGTGTGTGTGTGTGTGTGTGTGTGTGTGTGTGTGTGTGTGTGTGTGTGTGCGTGCGAGTGTGTGTGTGTTTGTGTACGTGTGCGTGTGTGTGTGTGAGTGTGTGTGTGTGTGAGAGAGAGAGAGACAGAGATTGAGAGTGGTGGTCAGCTTTGTTAAATATACTGTACATATGCTGAAGCATCCCTCAAGTCTTCCTGTCTTGACAGGTTCTCTCTGAAAAATTAAACTGAAAAGTGCCCGTCCATTACTTGACACTGAAATCTTTAATTTATTTTCGATGGAAGCTGGTTTCCATGTGCAGTTGCTGTTCTTGTTGTGTGTTTGGCCAGTGCAGGTAGAAACTTTTTTACTGTAATGCTACCACCACTACTGTGTTAATGGATGTGAAATACTTTAATTAAAGGAAAAGTTCCACAGCATCTCTGCTCATGTCGTTATTGATTTACAGTTCATCAGTGCACTTACCTAGATGAGGTGATGATATTTGTGTCAATTAAGTACAGTAGAAAGTAGAAAATATTTTTTAAACTTTTTTGCTTTTAAAGCTTTTATAGCGTTTTGTACAGTGGCATAAACAGGAAAAAAGCATTATTACTAACATGCAATACCAGTTAAAACAATACGTGATAGCAATCGATAAAAACAAATTAAAACAGGGAAAAAGAAAACAATATTAAGACAAAAACAAATATGGGCTAGCTTACTGGTAACATTGGAGGATTCAAATTAAGTGGTTTTATTGCACCTGCTAAAAGATACATTTAAATAATTTTCACCCAGAGATTTAATACCACCGCTCTAAAGGAAACTTTTTTTAATGGGTAGTATCACTGGCAATTTTGTTTTCTTTTTGCTAGACTGAATAAAAATGACTAGAGGTGCTGACTTTTGTCGACCTATAATGTTATTGGTCATCTTTATCAGCTTATTCAATTAGGTTTCCAAACCAAGACCAAAGACTAAAACAGACTCAATAAATGATCTATAAGATAGTGTCATAAATTTCTAAAATTGTTAAAGACATTAAGAATAACAGATTGCATCTGTATTAATTAGTTGATAAGCTCACGTCAATAATCGTTCCATGGTACTTTTACCTTGCTTTAAGGTGTAAAGGTTAAAAGTGCAAAAGTGTAAAGTGCAGGTTGGCTTCTTAGTGTTTTAACTGAGGCAACTATACGGACATTTACCATGAATAAGAGATGAAGATGTGCTTGTGACTGAGAGAATGAAAACAACCCTATGCTTGTCAATGTTCAGACTTTGAGTAAATTCCCAACATTTTCTGTCAGGATAGCATCACCTCATTTCATCTCTGCTCTGCCTCTGTCCTTTCTGTCTTTCTAATTACTTGATTCACCACAGTAATGTGACACCGTCACTCCCTCAGACTAACCCCAAATCTTGTTAATGACATCTTCCCACTTAAAATCCCATATAACAGAGTTTTCAGGCCTCCTGTCCTTCTCGATTGCTGTGCCTCTTCCTATTAACAACAAACCCAAACAGAGATATTAAACATCTCATCTCTGCCATGCTGTCTGTAATTAGCAGGGTAAAAGTACTGCACCATCACCATTAGCCTCAGGGAGGAGTCAGTCTTGGAGCTGCATGTTTGGAGAGGAAGTGCGTAGGAGGCCTAAGGAGACATGAACTGTTACACACCAGGGAAACAGTAATGGCTGCTGCCAATGTCACATTTTCTATGCATCTGCTTATTTGTCCTTTTCAAGAAAACAACTTTAAAGCTCCACTCGTCGGGCTTTTTATATTGACAACAGCAGCTCAAATGTATAAAGTGAAATTGGTCGCTTGTATTTAATCTGCAGTTCCCTTTAGTGCTATGGGAACGGCTGCAGGCCCTGGAGCTCACCGCCAGTGTTTTAATTTGACTGTTAAAAAGTGTTTAGACAATTAAAAGGTATTTATTTAGAAGCGGGCTGGCTGCTAGTTAGCTAACGCTAGCATGCTATTCCACCAAGTTTCCATGCTACATAAATAAGCCAGACAGAGTTGTCCCTCATCTGGCGATAGAAACCCTGCTTTTCCCGTTCTGTTAGCTCAGAGCTCCACAGCCTAAGTCCACAGGTACAAATTAGTTTTGCACCAGATGTATCGTCAAGAGTGTTGTGAAAGTCGAGGTGCGCAGATTCGCCACTTTGTGATGCGAGAGAGCACATATGTGAAGTTGCAGTGACAGATTCGAGAGGTTGTAATCACTGAGTTGTGGTTGTGATGGAAAATGAACCAGAGTAAAAAAAAAGTATACGAGTAAATGTTGCATTATAAGTTTGCAGCTGTCATTGTGTTCATGTAAATATCAATCTACACATTTGTGAATTATTTTTTCTGTAACTTCACATTCAGAATACAGGTGTGTGAACATTTCTTACAAGTTCAGATTTTTTTTACAAGCTCTCATGTTTTTTTTCTTTGTATGACTTCAAATTCAGATCACATGTGTGTGAATATTTTTTACAAGTGCAAATTAAATTTTTACAAGTGCAAATTTTAACATACAAGTTCAGATTTTTTCTCCCTTTTTGCACCATATTTACCTTCATACAGTAGGCTACTTTCCAACTTCTACCTGTGGACATATTGTTATGGTGTTTGTATGCACAAAAAACAGCTAATGCGTTGTTATCAACTGTTATTGCTAACAATGGCAGCAAACCCCACAGTGAAACTCGGGTGTGACGTCTTTCCCAGCTCCGGCTTGGAGTTCTGAGGTAAATGGAACGCACTAAAAACATTAAGCAGGTGTTTGTTTACCATATTCACCTTCTAGCTTAGCGTGTTAGCATGCTAACATTAGCTAATTAGCAATAAACACAAACTACAGCTGAGGCTGATGGGGATGCCATTGGTTTTGCAGGTATTTAATCATAAATATAAACCATAAAGTATCGAGCATAGTGAAATTGTTTTAATGCAGTTTAGATGAAAAGACAGAGGCTCACCAAAGTCAGTGATTATTTTAGAACAATATAATTATTATATTGGGACAATGAATTTCCGTGCAAGATATCAGGGCAATTCACTAAAGTTGTTGCGATATTTCAGTCTACTCTGGACTACAGTTCAGAAACCGGAAGCGCGTGCTGTTTTTTTTTATTTTGAATTTTTTATCTGCAAACTTTTACAAGCACGCAACTTCACGAGGAGGAGGGGCTGGAGGCAGCTCCTCTCTGTGCACTGTAAAAAATACACTGTTGTGTGTGTGTGTGTGTGTGTGTGTATATATATATATATATATATATATATATATATATATATATATATATGATATAGGTTTACAGTGTTTGAACAATTGGGCATCATACTTACAAAACATATCAAAAAGATATTACCATCCAAAGAACATTACAACATTACTTAATGATAAAAAAAATAAAACTCAAGAAGAAAGGCACTTCAGTACATAAAGAGAGAAAAAAGAAGCAATGCCAATTGGGAAGCGAGTAGACCTATGACTTTTTTTAGACTGGTTAGCTAGTAGTCAGCAATGTTTAAAATAAAGCAAAATGTTGCAAAAGAGGAGTTTCTTTAAATCTCCAAGGAAAACAATATGAGAACAGATAAAAAACCTCCTTCATCTAGCTAAGTCTTGCGGTCGTGTCTGTTCTGCATTATAACTGTTAAATCAAGTTCAGCTGTGAAAGACTTGTTACATTTACCAGACACGTCGTCGTTGGGGAACGGCGACATCTATCTAACGTTACTAACCGGTAAGGCAGATCATTTATTATTTTGAGATTGTGTGACATGCTGTAACCTGCAATTTTTGTAACATTATTGCCAAACACAGCTAAAGTTAACCCAGTAACGTTAATGTAAGCTATATGTTTGGCTTTTAAGGGACGACGTGCCATATTATTCACCTCCGTTGTGAGATTTGTTTTTCTTTAATCGTGAGAAAGCACATAACTTGTCTTGAAGAAGAACAAAAATAACCTCAAACCTCAAAATAGCCTCAGTGTCGGTCACGACGCTGAAGTTGGCTTCCGATTCACAGCGTCGGATTCAGCAGGGGAACATAACGTAGCTACATTGCTGAGGGACTGATCCTCCGTTTTGTGAACCTCTTTTTGTATTGAAAGCGTGGTCATTAAGGTAAAGTATTAATTATGTCTAAAACACACTTAGATTTGTGAAAGCTGTATTGTCTTTGTTATTTCACATTGAAAACCATTATACCTAGACTTATCAAATATGGACTAAATTATCTCAGAGAGGCTAAAGATTCTTAAAAACATAGTTTCAGATTTGTGAAAGCTTTATTCGTTATAATGCAATAAAAATATATTTTCCTGTTTTTTTCATATGTAGACACATTGGACCAGGTCCAGATCCAAAACCAATGTACCCAGACTTGTCACACAACATTTCCACTATTTATTATTCAGGATCCCACACAAGCAACAGACTCATACAGATCCTCTTCGTTCCCAATTTATCCACACACTAAAACACTATTAGGTTTCCTGTGCCAGCTGCACACAAGACGATGCCACTGCCTACACCCGCTTACTGTGGCGACAAGAAAATGTTTTCCAATATCCCTCATCTGCCTTTCTTCATTTCCATCCTCTGCCGGATGTCTCTCCCAGCTTGTAAATTGATTTATAATGCTGTCCTCCTGAGTAGGGTGGAGGATGGGGGAAACAAAATGGATGCTAGGGGTCTGGGAGGATGGGTGCAGGTTCTGGGTGTGACGTGGCAGCAGCAATGAAAACGTATACTATGTAGGGCAAATTAGATTGGGTCAATTTCTATCGCCTGCTTCCTTGAATTGAGGGAGGAAAGGTTTAGGGCTGTCATTGGCTTTGGGATTACTATGGCAACCACAGAGCAGAGTAGTTCACTGAGTGAAGGAATGAGGTGTGTGTGTGTGTGTGTGTGTGTGTGTGTGTGTGTGTGTGTGTGGTGCAATCCAGTATAATTGCAGCACGCTGTGTATGGCCTCAGGATTATGTCATATCTCAACAAACATACTCCACGAGCAAATTATATAATTGCTTTTGAAATGTCTTTAAATCCTTGCAGATGATCGCGATGCACCCTTATCTCTAACATTAGAGCTAACGTTATAACCTTAGCTAACATGACTAACATTACCAGATTACACATATTTTTGGCATGTTTAAAGCTACATTGTGTAAGAATTACTCCTATCTAGCTTTGAGATCATATATCGCAATCAACTCTCTCTCGCCACGCAGTATTGCAGCTACGGTAGCCTTCACGCTTCAAAAAGCGAAGGTGTACAAAAGGCCGTCTATCAGCCATGGTTGTTGGAGTTCATGGATGAGTTCATGTCGGAGAGTGGCGCGGACGCGCGCTTCACACCACGAGCGGGCACGCGCGCCACCTGACGTGTTACCTGTTTAAAAAATACTTATATATCTCTTATTATATAAATCTTACATTTGTTTTGTTTGTTGGACTATATTTTGCTAGTAAGCAGTGGGGCTACTGTACGTTACAAAGTCTAAACAGTGACAATGGCTTTCTTTTAAAAGGCAGATTTCCCCAAAACTATTTGCTTAATAATTTCAAGGTTTGACTGGCACAGCAACATTTAGGCTTAGTGAAATGTCAGTTACAATCACGTGTTAATTCAGTCCTTTATCACCACAGTCAGACAGAGCGAGAGCAGAGAGTTAAATACAGTCACACTGAGAGACACCTATACAAAGGAGGTTATAGATAAGGAGCATTAGTGCTGTATTTATCACCTGGCAGTCAGCACCGTTAATGATCAGCGGCTGCTTCTTTATTGGCCTGACCTCCAATGACCATGTCAGCGTGGCCCTAACAAGTAAGGTTGTCAGACCAACGGTTCAGAACCTAAAGGTATTCAGTTTACCGTCATAGGAGAGTTTAAAAACCCAGAATGTTTTCACATTTGAGAAGCTGGAACCAATGTATGGAATGCCGCTTTATTTAATATTATGATATAAATCAATGTGGACTTATGAAATGAAAGTCCGCTTAAAGGTCCCATGACATGGTGCTCTTTGGATGCTTTTATATAGACCTTAGTGGTCCCCTAATACTGTATCTGATGTCTCTTTACCGAAATTCAGCCTTGGTGCAGAATTACAGCCACTAGAGCCAGTCCCACAATGAGCTTTCATTAGGACGTGCCATTTCTGTGTCTGTAGCTATTGAGGAGGAGAGAGGGAGGGGCAAGGCGGAGGGTGGGGGTGTGGCCTTGACCAACTGCCACTTTGCTTGTTTGAAAGCCATGATGTCTCTCTCTCATGGGTGGGCCAAATTCTCTGGCCGGGCAAAGCAGAGAAATGGGAGGTAACTATGACCTCATAACAAGCAAGATTCCAGAACGGCTCATCTGAGCTTTCATTTTCTCAAAGGCAGAGCAGGATACCCAGGGCTCGGTTTACACCTATCACCATTTCAAGCCAATTGGGGACCTTAGGCAGGCTGGGGGAACTCATATTAATGTTAAAAAAACTCATAAAGTGAAATTTGCATGCCATGGGACCTTTAAATAAATAAAAAAACGATTTATTTATTGAACTATATTGACTCATTTATATATTTACATTTATTTATATATTTATTGCCTCATTTATTTATTTCAAGATGTATTCATAGGGTAATTTATTTATGTATTCATTTATTAAATATTGAATAAAATGCCATTCCCATACCAGTAAAGTGATTTTTCTGAAAACAATGTTCAAACTATTATTAGATTTTTGTTGTCAATTTAATTAATCGATAATCTACTACTTGTTGCAGCTCTAGAATGGATTGAATAAACAGTTGATTTCAAAATAAGATATTAACCATTCAAACAATTTGGAATATACTCTCATAAAATCACTGATGGAGTGAATATAAAGCTCATGGGAAAAAAATAATTAGTGTAATTATTCATGTTGAGATGTCTCATTTAAGGGCATCAGTACATATTATTGGTTGCATCATTGAAATATTGACTGATAAAGGTGAAGCATTAGGCTATATTGAAACAAAACAATCAATAGTCATTGTGGTTTCCCACCTTTTTAGTCACCTTATCATCACTGTAGTGATGGAGGAGGTACACTGATGTAAAATATTGTATGCATTTGTCTTCTCTGATTTGTCACTGATAAATAAAGGACAGGAAAAAGGCTTCCTCTATTGATTTGAACGGAAAAACAATAAACTGGGTGAAAGGAAATGAAAGCAGTTTCATTAACTAGTAATCAACTTTCTGTAGACAGGGCAAGGGCTTTTTTCCTCCCTAATATCTCGTCATATTAGGATGATATTGAGGTACTGTACTGTTTGTTCTTTCACAAAGCAGCAAATTACAACAGTGACAACATCCTTATCAACAAAAGCACATGACAATCTTTCTTCTTCATATCTCTCTTTAAACCTCCGTCTTTCCTTTTCACAGCTTCACGGGAAAATATCACATATTTCAATGTTACAAGGTTCGTTTGTCATTCAACAACCAGTGTTGGGCAAGTTACTTTTAAAAAGTAATTTGTTACTAGTTACTTCTTCCAAAAAGTAACTAAATTAGTTACTCAGTTACAAATTATAAAAGTAACCAGTTACTTCAGAAAGTAACTATTGCGTTACTTTCAAGTACATTTTTAAATGCTCAAATGTGCCCACCACATGTTTTGTCTCAGACAAAGCATGTGGTGGGCACTATCTCCTTCTCCTTCAGTGGTTTTGGCCACTAATTTCGTGGAAGCATGCAACGTTGAAAGATGTTTGAGTAAGTTTGAATTACTTGACAGCGATGTGGATAGGCACTTTTGCCCAGGGCATAATGTGCATTTCACGATTAAAGTCGTTCCTTTAATTTCTTGGAGGGAAAAGTAATGGCTATACTTCCATTTAGAGAAGGCTACTTTTGGATTATTTGGGCTCGCCATACCTGTCTCTCGTTGACTGACTCGCTTGTGGTGTTTGTTGTGTGTCAACAGTAACAGTACCTTAGTGAAAACAGTGTGTAGTTCATTTTTAGCAACAGTTTGCTTTATTTGCAATCCTTTCTTACAATTACATTCCAGGATATGTTAGTGTCCCTTCTCGGCCCTTTCTCACAGAGAGTTTTTGGATCAGAATAAAATCTGTTTCAGCCTAACGTTACTACTGTGAGTCTGTCAGTCCGTTCAGCTTTACAGATATAACACATAATGAACAATTCCAGATACCCTAACACATTTTGCACTGTGCATCTGACATCACATTTTCACTCAATATGATCACTACTGCTGTCATTACTAAACATTGTGCCAAAATATGAACAATAACGTTGCCGTCAGTGGGCTTATTTGCTAACGTTAGCTACCATTACCTCCGAATAATCCAGCAATTAGATGGTACCCTAGGATACCGTTACCCGAAACAGGTGATTTAACGTCACCACTCATTTTACACACAGTTTATCAACAAAACAAAATGCTACATTTTAAAAAAAAATTAATTTTGGTTTTGAGCAGTATGCATCCCCACTAACCTGGAAAAAGTTTTAAACCGTAACGTCAATACAGCGTGTCGGGGGAATACATCTCCTGCAGCGGGGAGTCAGAGGGACCGCAGCGTTCGCTAATGTTGGCTTCTTGTCTCATCTGGCGATTATGACTTTATGACTTTTCATAAACAGCTAAAGGAATGTATATAGCGGAAACCCTGGGATGCCTATGTAAACATCAGAGTAAACACCAAGGAAAAGGTTAAGATGAGCTCAAGCAAGCAAGACCATCTCTGCAACCATCTCATGACTACGAGGCGCTCATCAGGATAGGGAAATCATCTTACCAGTATCCTGCTGACTCTGTTAACCTGGCCGGTTGCAGACTGATCTCAATAAGTGGCGTATGTATGACAATTATATAAATATATGCCAATTCGTATGCCATTTTGGCATGTTATCAAGATGCATAATCGCTTTTTAGCGTGTTTATCAACGCCGTTTGGCCTCCATTGACTTACATTACCTTGCGATTGCGTGTCAATTTACGCCATAGCGAGTAGTATGAAAGCCCGAAAATCTGCATAGGGAGGTTAGTTAGGTTGGTGGATGGGTCAAACAACACAGTACTTTCACCCAGCAGACCGGGTATCGTGTCCCGCGTGTCACGTTTCCTAAACCCAACCGTTGCTTTCTTCTTTTCCTAAACCCAACCCCGTTATTGTTTTCCTTAACCCAACCGTCCCGTTCTTCTTTTCCTAAATCCAACCCCGTTATTATTTTCCTAAACCCACCCGAAAAGCGATTGTGTTTTGATAACACGCCAAAATGGCATACGAATTGGCGTGTCATACATACGCCACTTATTGAGATCAGTCTGCAACCCGTCTGCTGTATATGGCGTAGACATAAACGCAGATAGCTCAAAATGTATACAGATAACACGCCACTTTAGAAAATGGCGTGTATGTTTACGCAAAGTCATGTCACTTTGCCAGTTCAGTGCAGCAGATTAGTAAAAAAAATCGTTCACTTTGGTATACAAGCATGACATTTGGCACAGATACTCTCTAAGGGCCACTATTTGGGAAAAAGGTGTTGGCCACTCAAAGATTCAATATAGCGGCCATTTTTCAAGATGGCCGCCATTGCTATTCAATGCTTATTATATCAATTATTCAAACAGTGATCCAAGCATAAAATTAGGCAGAAATACTCTTCAAGGAACACTCTTTTGGAAAAAGGTATGTGCCACTCAAAAATGTCAGGATGGCGACCATTTTCAAGATGGCCACCATTTCTGTCAAATAGTCATAATGTCTGCTTTGTCTGCCTCCTCTCCTTTGACATGTCCGGCTTAGTTAAATTTGCCAGGGATATAAAATCCTCGCCGGCATAGCTCTCAGGTTCGTTGGAGTACACAAGCCTTTCTACCACGGCAAGGTGCAGTCAACAGAGAGGAAGGGCCACTGTTAGAAAAAGGAAGTGGCCAGTAAAAATTCAGGATGGAAACCATTTTTCAAGATGGCTGCATTCCTGTCCTATGTTCATTGCCACTGTTTCCAAATAGTTATACAGAAAATATGCCACAAATACTCTGTTAAGGCCACTTTTTGGAAAAATTGGATGGCCAATAAAAATTTCAAGATGGAGACCTTTTCAAAGATGGCTGTCATTTCGGTAGTATGTACACTTATGCACACATGCATGTTAGCAAAAATACTCTAACGGCCACACTTTTAGAAAAAGGCAATCGCAAAAATTCAAGATTCATTTTTCAAGGTGGGTGTTGCTTTAATAGTGTACTCTGTTGGGACTGAGTTAAAAGGAATGATTGAAAAAAAAAACAACATAAGTTCTATTCACATTTTTACCAGCTCAAACGCCTTGTGGTTAGAGTGTGCAACCTGAGATTGAGAGGTTGTGCCCTGCCGAGTCATAATAAAGACTGTTAAAAATGGTAGCCAAGGCCTCCCTGCTTGGCAGTCAGCAAGTGTTGTATTGGGGGCAACATATCCAGGAAGGTGTACATATACATCATGGTCCAGAATCAGGAAATCGTCTCTCGGCCCACCGCAAGGCTACTTACTTTTTTATTCACATTTGCAATTGCACAGTTCTGTGCAAGTGAAACCCAATCTAAAACATTTGCATCTTCCACGGCACTCTGATTTGCAGCCACACTTGGCTAGTTGTTCACAACTTTGTGCAACTGGTGCATTTGTGGTCCAGAAGACCCCCCATTGTTCACCAAGCTTTTTCCATCCCCAGTCAGCAGGACTCTCTGCTTCTGGCTGACGCTGGGTTGCTTGACCCCATATGCAGCCTGCCTGATATGCAGCATGTTTAGTGTGTTGAAGCAGAGCTGCTCTTGTTGGAGGAATGGCTTCATATTAGAGTTTAGATTCTCTGCCTGAGCCCGAGCCCGAACTGGACCTGACCCGAGCCTCGGGCCGGGCTCGGACGCAACGTGCACAGGCTCGGGTAGGGTCAGGCTTCATTTTTTGGGCCCAATCTAAGCTCTACTTCATATGGCCTCTGCTTTCGGGCAAACATGTCAAGTCTAGCCTCCACAGCAGTGAAGTCACCAGTGTGCCCTGGTTATGTAATGACGTTCACTCTATTAAACAAAACCTTCCTTAACACATTAAATTGAGCTCTGACAGAAATGGTGGCCATCTTGAAAATGGTTGCCATCTTGAATTTCAGTGGCACACACCTTTTTCCATGAGAATGTTCCTTGAAGAATATTTGTACCAAATTTGATGGTAGCATCACCATTTGAAAAATTGATGTAAGGATTCAAGAGAAATGGTGGACATCTTGAAAAATGGTTGCCATCTTGAATTTTTGAGGGACAAGCAACGTTTTCCTAAAAAACATTCTTAAGAGAGTATTTTCACAAAATGTTGTGCCTACATCACTGTGAGCATTTGACAGAAATAGCGGCCATCTTGAAAAAATGGCCGCCATGTTGCATTTTTCCCAAAAAGTGACCCTTAGAGTATCTGTGCCAAATGTCATGCTTGTATACCAATTTGAACGATTCTCTTGAAATATGCTATTAATCTGCTGCACTAGTTGGGGTTTTCAAATGTAAACACAGAGGAAAAGGTGAAGATGGCTGTCAGCTTCAACCTACGACTACGAACCTGACTACGTGGACAAGCAAGACCATCTTTTTATCAGAGCTGACAATGAGGCAAGCATGGAGGAATTGAACACAGACTGCGAGTTCTCTGCTGGACATCCTGCTGGCCAGTTTGTAGGCGTTGGTGAGCTGAGTGGCCTCTGTGCCTCCTTCGGTTTCCAGCAGGATGTCAGGAGCCGTGGTGTCCTTGAGACTTTGCTGGATCCTGGAGTTCTGGTGCGGGGTGCCATTCAACAGGGTAACTCTTTTTATGTGTGCCGATCTAATGGCGACATTCTGCTTTATGGTGAATCATGCACAAGTTAAAGGAGCTGATGGGAAAACATTTCACTGGAATTGTACCTCGTACGATTTCATGTGACAAATAAAAATTGATTGTTGGAAGTCACAGCAAGCATTGTTTGTTGTCCAGATGTATCAGTCTTGATAAGAGGTGGCATACAGATTAGATGGTATACCTTGAGGTTGCCATGGTGACTGGCAGGCAGCAGACACCTGTGAATTATCATTAGTGCTACAGCACTAGGATCTTAATTAGAGACGCAGGGAGAGAGCAGAACCGTTGTGCGTTTTACCAGCCCTTTATCAAACTACTGCTTCATAAAATCAAAGAGAATTAGCTTTCAAATGAGCAGGTGTCATACAGAGAGGGGGAGGGATGGAAAGAATGAGTATATTTACACAAACTCTGGTTGGTTTGAATGTAATCTGGTCCACAGGGCATTTTATGCAGACTTAGGGGTGAATAGCCTGTCCGGGCTGCTTCCCAAGCAGGATTTTTTAAATGTCTGCCTGCCCACATCTGCTCTATTCATGTTTCTGGATGACGCCAATGGCAACATTTGGGTTATTTTAATGCTGCAAATTGGATTCATCCAGCAGAGTTTTGTTGTACATATACATGCAATGACAATAAAGAGCTATCTAACATTACCATCTCTGAGCTCTCACAGCTACTTCTGAAGAATTTTTATTTTGTTGTTTTTGACTCACCAGTGCTACACTGACTTCCACAGGCAGTTTTATCACTTACTTATAGCTTTCCTGTTTTGACCCCACATACTTGCGTATATACGTCATTTCGTGACCTGAATCTGGTCTCAGATTTAAAAAATGTATACTTTATAATTTCAGATGCTTTAATAATGCCTTACTTCCTTAACTTGTATAACTCAGCCTGTTTAAATAAAGGCAAGAGAGAGGTTGTTAAAACCCTGAAAATGTCTTATTTATATCCAGCTCATTCAGATGAAACACAGTTTCATTCCTGCTGATGAGTTATTCAGTACCATTTTGCAGAAATTTCTTTCAGTTTCTTTTTCTGATTTTAACATATTACTCATGTCATTGATTTCTAATTTCTTAATTTAATTCACAGTCCTGCTGATCTCGCTGCAGCTTTATACCGTAAAAGCTCTCATTTGCTCAAAGTACCTCCAGAGAGTGCTGTGAATGTGTGTATTCATTGTGATTCAGAACCAATATATAACATGTCTGTTGTGTCATCTTCCCCTGATAAATTATTCATCCTTATTATTGTTAACATTTAATTATCTGCATCATCTGGCCCCCAGGTAGATTTGTTAGCAGAGTTTAAGTTAGAGATGATTACTTTCTTTACCTACTGTAGACAAACAAGAGGTTTGAGAATGAAGTGAACCGTTAGATTTAGACTTGAGCAAACAATTAATTGTCTTATATTATTGCCTTGTTAGTTAATTGTGTTGTGTAGCAGGAAATGTCAGATCGGTGCCTCTTATTCTGCCTGTCACATCTTTTAATGAGCGAGCAAAGGAGGTTTTTAAATTGACTTTTAAAATTGAAGCTCCTGTGGAGAAGGTTTTCATGGAAACTCTGGAGGGTGCTTATTGAGAAAGTTAATGTTCCAGGCAAAGTAGAAGGAGCTTTGTTTTTTTTTTTGCGAACAGCATTTAGACACACTGTAACCATTTTATATCTTTAAATCCTTTAAAAGATTGACAATTTTTATTTTTATTTGCAACAGTAATGCTTTATCTCTTAATAGCAGCTGTTGGGCTTTTTAAATGTAGCCTATGTAAATGTGGAATTTTTTAAAGCTTAGATGCTTTTGTAGAAATCGTGCATAGTAGTGGTTTTGAATTGAACAGTGCATACTACTGTATGGGATTAATGTTTCATTCAACTGAAAGGTTTCTTTGCATGGTTAGTATGGCATCTTGATGTTATAGCTACAGCATGGTGAGGTGCATCCAAATGTTTTGTACACAACATATTTATTAATAATCATATCTTACACTGGAAGAAAGCAGGGCAAAGTCTTTAATTTCTGCATGGATCAGATGTACTTCTGAATACAAACTGTACTTGACTGTATGTAGATAAACCCTTTCTCACAGATGAATGCCTTAGTTTGATGATGTAGAAGTGAACAATCAAAACAAGAACTTTATTTTTATTAAAGGAGTCAAACACAATGTGCAGGCATCCAATGGGCTAGACTCCCCAGCATCTGATTTATCTTCACTGCCCTGCCAGACAGCACAATGCAATGTCAGTTTTTATTGCCTAGTTGTATGCAGGAAACAACACTTTCTGCCAAAGAAAATGTCATCAAGTTGTACAAAGATATTCATTCTACTGGTGCAGCCGAACGCAACCTATTTTCCCATTCCACAGTCATCTACACTGTCCACACACGCACACACACACACACACACATACACACACACGCACATATATATATATATATATATATATATATATATATATATATATATATATATATATATATATATATATATATATGTACAGTGCTGCTCATAAGTATTCATGCCCATGCTAAAGTTGACTAAAAAAAGGAATAAAAAAATCATCTTTTGGAAATTGATCTTAATGCCTTAATTAAAAAAATTAGGAAAAATCCGACCTTTTAAGGACACCAATTTGTTTTGTGAATGAATAATGTATTGTAAATAAATAAATGTTCTTCCTTAAAATACAGGGGCCATAATTATACATACCCCTATGTTAAATTCCCATAGAGGAAGGCAGATTTTTATTTTTAAAGGCCAGTTATTTCATGGATCCAGGATACTATGCATCCTGATAAAGTTCCCTTGGCCTTTGGAATTAAAGTAGCCCCACATCATCACATACCCTTCACCATACCTAGAGATTGGCATGGTTTTATTTCAGTTATCCTAATAGCTAACTGAGATCCATATCAATGCAAATCAAACCAGCTAGTATACCAGGGTTATGACATGCAGCAAAGGGCCTCAGGTCAGATTCGAACCTGGGGCGCGCGCTCTCCCAGGTGAGCTATAGGCCGCCCTGTCCACATATATTTCTGTGAAACGTGTTATTAACTGTTGACTTAGTATGTGTGCTCTCACTGTTCTGTGCAGCTGGGTGTGGCAGTGCAGGTTAGTGATGTTTGCACAGTTCATGCGGGGATAAGCAGAGAGAGAGAGAGAGAGAGAGAGAGAGAGAGAGTTCCGGATTTAGGAATGTTAGCGACTCTGTGTTGATCGCCTAAGCGTGTCTCTATAGTAAGCATCCAATTAGGGTTATGTTGGAACAAATACAATTTTAATAACATTTTAACGTCTAATACTGTGCAATAATATACTAAGGCTGTCTAGTTCTACACTGTGACACATGAACAATGCTGTTTCTTTATGTATGTCTTCTACATGGATCATCATCCGGTGATGATTTGCGACTTTTGGTGACTTTGTCTGGGACTTGTAGCTTTAACTTGATATCATGTTAGTAGACATAATGTGCATATTTAAGACCCCTTTACATGGTTGTTGTTTTAAAATGTGTCAGAAAAAATTAGAAACGTCTGTTGATATTAAAAAGACAATTCAGCCAAGGAGTTGCATTAGATAGATACGTACAGCTGATAAACTATGCTACAGTTACTAGAAATGACAAACCATCTTTAGTTTAGTTCTGTGTGAAATAAAAGTCCCATTGTTTAAAAAAACATTACTATGAATTTCGAGTGGTAAATCTTGACTGAAACACATCGACAAAACCAAACAGTGATGTACTTCTCTGTATTTGTTTTATTGTTTTTTGGAGGACAATTGGGGAATTTTATTCTGCATGTTGACAAAACCTTGGATTTTAAATTCACCCACTGTGCCATTGTCTCAAACAGTGCTGCACAATCGTTTTTTCATCGTCCTTGCATAATCAACTTGCACAATAAACACATCATGAAATACTGCGACACATTGCGAAAGACACTAAGTTTTTTTTTTTTTTTTATTAGTTGAAAGAGATTATCAGACAACTGCGAACAACTTTGTGTTCGGTTTAATTTTCAATTTTGTTTAATCAAAGACAAGCAGTTTGTTGTTTTTTAGCAGTATACTAAAAGCATCAGGTAAGTAATATTGTTATCGGGATATTGAACAACCTTATCGCATATCACATATTTTCCTCATATCCCCTAGTCTCAAAGCCGAGAAATGTTTTATATTTTCCAGCACGAAACTAGCTACAGTTAGCTATCTGCTATCAGAATGAACAACTGAAGGGCAGATGGAAAAAAAACATCAAATATGAATGTCATCTTCAGCTTATTAAAACACAAATGTAGTCTGAGAGAGAAACTGCAGCGTACAACAATTGCCTGATTTATACAAAGTTATAACATTTGTCAGTGATGTTTAAAAAGGCTGGTGTATGTTTGGACTGACAGGCTAAAAACAGCCAGGGAAAGATGATGAGGAGTTGTAGCTAAATGAGGGTATGATTAGGATAATATGAGGCCCAGACGCTGGGAGTGTGATTACCACAACAAAGACTCTAATTGAGGGAGCAATAGTGAATAGATGTACCTTTATCATCTGAGATTGACACGCATGACGTATGACATATTCATGCACACGCACACGCACACACGCACACACACACACACACACACACACACACACTAGAAATCATTGTTTTTGCCTCTAAATAAAGTCTAGGCAGGCACTCGAGGACAGAAATAAAGTGTTTGGTGATGATAATGGTTTGCATTTATTTGTCTCACCCAGTGTGATGTGGAGACGTGAAGAGTGAACATAACAAACCCGTTGAGACAGTCGGCAGCCATTTCCCGGCTGTTATGTATCTCCAGTCTCCACCCTGGTTGCATGTCGTCCTCTGAGTTGTTAGAAGAAGGATACAGTCGTCATCAAGGTAAGCAAATACCCACATGTCTATTGACAGATTGGAGCTCCTTCCATATTAAATTATCTGTACCAGGAGCATACAGTACAATAAATTATTTTCCAACAAGTTTTGAATATATCTCAACAAACTTACGACCAAGACATAACAAACCCTTTTCAACCAGTGAGTTGAGTGGTTTGGAGATATGTGATCCTGTTTCGTCATACTACAGAGTGAGCTCTCTTTTTACACTCCCAAACAGAAAAAAATTGATTGGAAACTACAATGATTTCCAATTATTGATCTGTATTTTTCATTTTTTTTTGTCATGGAAAAAACAAAGACTTAACATTCAGTTTGTTAAGGTGTTTTTTGCTAATTTTAAGGTTTGACAGTATATGATTTTTATTTCATAAACCTTTTCCGTTTAGTGGGCAAAACTACAGTTGTAACTAGCCTGGGAACCAGATGAATCTGCAAACTCATGTTTTATTTGCTCTGGCAGATGCGTCTCGTCCTCTTCCCGTTCAGACGGATTTCCAGCCGGCCAGGCCCTGGTCAGGCCAATCACAAATGTTTATCTCATATGGGGTGGGTTTCAAACGATCATTCGCGCTTTACGCAAAATACGTGATGACTTCATTTTTGGCTTGCGCACCCTCGCGCCGGGGACACGATGGCAAGCATAGTAAGGATTTTAAGTAGTAATGACTTAAAATGAATATTCAAATTCTGATGGAAAAATATGCCAACAATCGCTCACAGTCATGTTGATGCTACACCATCACAGCTCATCTCTGCACGCTGTAGTCTGTTGGTTGTAGGTCTATACAATTGTGTCCAGAGGCATTTTGGTCTACGGACGTTGATAATGCCCATTGGAAATCCAACACAAACTGAAAGGGTTCCAAACTAATTCGCATTTGCGATTTGGTCTGGTGATGTGATGCTAACAGGTAACACTAAATTACACAAACTAGCGCTGAGTCTAGCAGATTGATTTATTTACTAAGAGTAACCACACATGTTGCAAGACATACCCAAATAGCTTTTATTAATTTGTCAGCCCTTCGGTGAATTATGGGCACTTGTAAGCTTGCCGATTTGAAAAAGTAAACATTGAAATAGCTTTTTCCACCAACTTCATACACAATTTTCAATTTTTATTTTACATTCAATTTTAACCTGTGTTATTGATGAGAAAATGTGCTGGGTCCTAACACTTGAACAGATATACATACAGACGACTCCATCCTATCTACTTACAGCTGAGCCAATTTCATGACTTTCAGAAGGAAAGCGAGCAGCCTTCTTGCTTCTGAGTATATTCATTCGCTTGCATCGAGCCGAGGGCAGAGGGGCCTAAATATATTGATTGGTCACAGAGCCATGAGAGGCACTGATAGGAATCAGACCTCCAGCTGCATTTGGGGATTGAGTGTGATGGTGGCGATAGTGATGGTCTCAGCTCACTGTCTAATTTCTTCTTTTTTATTACAATACGTAATATAATAATACGCCTGACACTACGGTTCATGTGTTTTGTAACACTGCTTCTGTTTCTGTAATTGACTTACGATCTGTCCAAGGTGTTTCCCTGTCTATTGTTCAGCGAATTAATGCATAAGTTAATCAATGCTTCTATTTCGGGCTTGCATGTTTATTTCAGGCTTCAGCGGTTATTCTGAGATGGTCTAATTGTCTGTTAGAGTTAGTCTGTTGTGATCCCTCATCTCACCAGGTGGTAGAAATGAACCTGAAGTAGAATGGGAGGAGGGAGAGATGATGAGTTGTTTTGTGACACAATTGCTCCTTGAACTCCATGTGAAGGACATGGTGTGGTGTTTAACTACTTTAGGCCGGCACATGTTGGTGTCCACAAAGATCCTGAACACATGCAGAGATAAAAGGCTGCACATTCTGGGCTCATCTGTTTTCTCACAACATGCTGGATGAGACACTTTCCATTAGCCTAAATAATGCAACAATAGGTTTTGATCATATGTGACTATGAAATGATGTATTGTTCACCTTACTACAGTTGTGCTCAGAAGTGCACCTGGCAGAATTTGTAAATTCTTTTAAGAAAACAAAACAGGCAAAACATGGTACTTTTATTTTATTGGAATTCAAATTAAACCATAAAAGCATTACCATTGTCCAAGTGCGTCCCATGCACTAACCATGCAGCAACTTTGACGAAATGTTTGTGCCTCTGTAGCTCTCACACCCCCAAAACATCAGAGATCCACCTCTATGCTTCACAGTAGGGATGGTGCACTTTTCATCCTAGGCCTAGTTGACTCCTCTCCAAACATAACATTCATGACCTTTTGACCATAAAGTTCAGTTTTGGTCTAATGACTCCAAATTACTTTGTTCCAGATTGTATTGCGCAGTAATGGCTTTTTTCTGGCAACCCTCAAACTTTGAAGACTACTCAAATCGTTGGATATCTTATATCCTTTTCCTGATTTATACATTTCAACTACCTTTTCTCGCGAATCGTCACAGCTCTTTTTCTTTCCTCATGGTTCAGTGAAATGGTTTATTAAAGGGTATGTAAAGTTTTGATCAGGGCCATTTTGGGTGATTTCAGTCATCATTGTTATTTAAAAAGGGCAAACACAGTTATGTGGATAATAAATGGCTTCACCTGACCACTATCCCTAAATAAAAGAGAGGATTTCTGCATGATCATATTTCCCAAAAACTGGACAGTTTTTTACAAATTCTGCCAAGGTATGTACATTTATAAGCCCAACTGTATGTGCAGCATATAAAACCTTAGTTCTAAATAATTAAGCAACACTTTCATGTCCCTCACTCAGTTAGCTTAGCTTTGCACAAAGATTTGAAATGGGAAAACGGCTAGCTTGGCTTTGTCCAAAGGTAACAAACCCCCCCCCCAAAAAAAATCCACCTACCAGCATTTCAAAGCTCGCAAACACAATAAATAAACAAGGTACGGTAGACTTGTTTTTAACATCTTTTAAATAAAATCCTGTTTTCAGTATCCTTAACTTAAGGTAAATTCCAAGAAGCTGGCTGTAACTATTTAATAGGGGTGCATGATTCAGAAAATGTCACGATTCGATTCGATATCGATTTTTAGGCTCATGAGTCGATTCAAAAATGATTCTCAATTTAAAAAAAAAAACGATTCACAGTATGTAAATGTAGTTACTTTTCCCATGTGTGTGTATGTATATATATATATTAGGGCTGTCCAAATAACGCGTTAATTTCAAATTAATTAATCTGAGAAAAAATAACGCGTTAAAAAAAATAACGCAGAATAATCTATTTCATATTGACGTTTGACCCGAAGCCGTTCTAGCCACCATTGGACTGTAAAATGAAGGAGGAAGACGAGAATGTGCTGCCTGGATCATTAATTGGAACATTTACTTGTAAAAGTCTTCTTCCTGCCAACCCTGGCTACCGAAATCTGGTGCCACTGATATGTCTGCGCTTCTCTCTGATGCTCTGAAGACGATACAGGCAACACAAACACCGCTGCACGTGACGCTAGTTAACACTATACTCTACAGCAGCTAACGTTAGCCTACCGCTAGCTAGTAGCTGGATTAAACACGGTTACAATGCTGACAGCTAACGCTAAACGGTGTAAAGTTTGACTGTGTTTTACTGTAGAGGATTCAACACCGGTATGTAGCAATCTGCAGATGCCGTTGGAAAAACAACACAGACGGTGCGTTCAATGAAACTGGTAAACTACAGCCTCGTGGTGCATTTGAAGTTATTGTAAATCTCTTTTTCCCATCTGGTGGTTGTTTTTGTCGTTCAACAGCAATTTACTAGTGAGTTAAAGTTATTGTTATTGTTATACATTATTATTAAACATTTAATTCTGACCATATGGCCTTAGCAATAAACAAGCCATTCTGTAATGTCGACAACTGTTTAGTACCCTTCTTTTCTTTAACTTTCTGAAAAAGTATCGGTTCAGGCACCGTTAAGGCACCGGTACCGTTTTAAAAGTACCGCTTTAGCACCGGTATCCAAACCAAACAATACCCAACCCTAATATTGACTCTAGATTCAAATGTGTGACTAGATTAAATACTGTATATAATAAACAAATACAAATCTTAAAATCAAGTTCATAAAGTCATTTTCTTTGCATTCATTTGATTCCCAATCAAGATACACTGGTAAGAATTGCTTTCCATTGTTAATATGTACTTAAAAACAGTTCTGAAATGCAGAATAATATAATTTTAATCATGTGATAAAACATGCGATTAATCGCGATTAACTATAGAAATTCAATGATTAATCGCAATTAAGAAAATGTAATCGTTTGACAGCCCTAGTTTATATATATATATATACACACACATATATATACACACACACATATATATATATATATATGTATGTATGTATGTATGTATATATATATATGTATGTTTATATGTATGTGTGTACATATATATATATATATATATATATATATATATATGTATGTGTATATATATATATATATATATATATGTATATATATTTATATGAATGTATGTATATATATATATATATATATTTATATGAATGTATGTATATATATATATATATATATATATATATATATATATATTGTGTGTGATGTCTGTAAGCTACTGGGACCTTGAATTTCCCCTTGGGGATCAATAAAGTATATATATATATATATATATATATCTATCATGTGATTGCAGTAGACATACAATAAAAATAAATAAAAAAATAAATAAATATGAATCGATTTTTGGAATTCTATTAATCGATTTTGAATCAGTAGAGCTTGAATCGCGATTTGAATATGATACTATTTAACACTCCCCCAGAAAGCGAAAACTACTCCTTTAAGACCTACAGGTTAAGATTTACAGATTTAACTTATGACACCAATATTTCCATTGTGATATTATATATTTACCATGTTGCATCTCTGATTTGTTTACTCTTCCTATTCCATCACCTCCTCTTTTTTCTTTTTTTCTTTGTCCTCCTCCTCCTCTAGACTCATCTGATCACATGGTCTCTGGCTGCAGATTTACGGGATTAGCTGGAGATTTAGTTTGCTTTTTTTCTGCAAAGCTGAGGGCCATGTGCTCCTAAAAAGCAGACAGACAAGGGAGTATAAATTTCCTTTGCAACCTGGCTTATTAGGTCTGTCTCTTTAACTTTCGCACCCACACTTACTTGACACTGCAGCAGCTTTTTCGAAGAAGAAAACACTGTTTTAAAGGCAACATAATGCGCATAACCTTTCACAATTACAAGCATCATTGATAGACAATGAGCCAAAAAGACTGTAGCAGCTGAATAACAGATAATAAGCTGAACTTCATTATGTTTTTCTCAAATTTGTTTTCATGGTGTGCAATAAGAACTCTTAAGAGGTCACACTTTGCAAAGCTAATTGAAGTCTTTAAAATGATTGAGTATATTACCAAATTGTGTCTCAGCATTTCAGATGAAACAATGCTGGATCAACAAGTCTGCATTTTAAACTGCAGTTTTGAGTTTTCATGAAGCTTAATTCATTTTTAATTCATTTTATTCACCCATTGTTCTCTGTTATGTGTTGTAAAATGTGAAACTGGGGAAAATGTCGAATTTCTAGGATGATACTTAAGCTCAAAGCATTACTTGTTGTGCTATTATATCAAGAAAGCTTGTGCCTTTCCTCAGATAACTTTACAATTTATCTTTTGGGGATAGAATGAGAACTTTTCTTAATAATATTATCTCTGGTTTCCAGCTGCTTGACATTTCAGATACTTTCACCAGATACCCATGATTTCCATAAAGTCCAGCCACATCAAAGTGTCACAACAACTGTACAATCTAAGTTATTTTTGCATCTTTTTTCTGCCATTTGCTAAATCCGCCTATTTTTCATTACATTTCCTGTTATTCCCTCCCCATTCATCCCTTTTCCTTAGAGCAATTTACAAAGCATTTAGTTAATAAGTTAATAAGAGAGTTAATAAGAATCAAATCAGCCTACCAATAGAATTTGAAACAATCCAATAACACCAAAGATGAAAGTTTGCACAATTCTCCATGACTTGGACTTGCAGTTTCTTCTTCTCATCGTTTATTTCTTTCAGTTAGGCCCCATTTTCACCTGGTATTAAAATCCGATCTGAGTGATCCGATCACAAGTGGACAGCTCTAAGTACAGGTGTGAATGCACCCAGGACATATTGAGATCCAATCAATCAGACCACATTTGGAGGAGGTTTAGGCGACATATGGCCAAATGCTTTAGCAGTGACTACGCGTATGTGTCCTGGGCCACATTAAGAACCGCCTACTCAACTGTGTACATACTCATTCAAAGTATTTCTCATGTCATAGAAACCACGGAGAGTGAATTGTGTGTTTTGGATGATATTAACATACTGTCGGTGATGTGTTGCTGTTTTTGTTCCGGTGCTGCCTGCTCTTACATCCCCTGCTGTCTGGAGCTCTGTGCCCCACGTTGCCTGGAAAAGGCAGCCGCCGGTCGACAATAACCCCAGGAGTAACTATTTAGAAACTGGTATCATTTCCTTCATTTGTCACAATAAAAAGTCCCCCGTTATTTTGTTATTTAAAAGTTTTTGTAAGAAGCAGCAATATCAGGAAATGTTGGCTCTTCATCAACAATAACTTAACATGACTCCTATTCATAGTCAACGTGACGTCCCGGTACTATGAGAGCACCCACCTGGAGGGCAAAACGAAGCTGCCCTCCACTGTCCGTGAACGAGTCAGCTCAGCTTTTTACCATACTGTAGCCAAAATGTCAGATAGTTGTTGTTCAGTTGGATGCACAAACCAAAGAGAGACCAGCCTGGGCTGTGTTTCTACAGAATCCCATCTCAGAACGAACACCCAGAGAGGAGGATATTGTGGATTTGTGCAATTATACGTGGCGCACAAGCGGTCTACACTGACATTGAAACTGACCACCCATGCAACTAACGACTGCGATCAAGCTAGTAGTCTCTCCCATCACACATGGTCAAACCAGCTCATTTCATTTAAACTTTTTAAACCTTTTTCAGACAATTGCATCTCGAACAGCGTTACTACGTCTGCTCTGTGTGCTGAGACTTTACTAGATCTGCTTTTGGGAAGGTGTGCGAGGAATTGTGAGCAGCCAAGGATGGCAAGTTCTGCTTCTGGTTGGAGAGGACTCATAAGCCTTGGAATACCAGTCAAGTATTTAAATATGTATATGGGCACAAAATGAGGATGCCACTGCCAGCCATAGTGATCTTACGGCTTGACCATTTCAGTTGTAGCAGCGGAAAAACTCCTGTTTTCAGCTCTGCCACAACTCTCGGATTACATTTTTTTGTGTAGCTCTGTTATAGCGACCTGGCTAAAATATGTGCGGAAGGGCATGTTCACCGCTTATCCAGTGTATTTATCAAGCCGCGAGCCCAGGCTTGGTCACGGTGCATCATACCTTTTGTGATAAACTCTGTTACTGATTGAGTAATTTCCACATTCTGTTGTGAAGTATGTTCATATGGAATTACACTTTCAAACATTTCAGTTTTGCTTACTTGACATACTGGTGTTAGGCGTTTTAGCCATGCAACTATCGTACATGGCTTTGTGGTGTTTTTTTAAGTGGTGATAACAGGTTAGTGTGGTAGCAACATTAGCATTAGCAGGGCATGTTTTGCACAATACCTGACGCTGCACAGCAACTTGGCAAGTTGATGCTTCCTCTGCAGACTGCTTTACGTGTCACATGACCAGAGTGTTATCGCAGCCTTTGCAGTTAGAAAATCTCATTTTAACATATCGCGATGTAATTGCAAATGCAATTAGTTGTTTAACTCTAGTGGAAATGCGCCTTTAGTTTATTGCTTGCCTTTGTTCTCAAGACAAAGGGCTCATCAGCCAGAGGTGAGGAACTTCTGAGGACATTCAGGTGGGAGTTAATGCAATCAGGCCAAGATTCATTCAGTCCAAGGTTACATTGTAAAGGATTCTGCATGATCAAATATAAGGGAAGTTTAACTTAATTACATATGTATGAGCCAACACTATTTCCCTCACTCCATCCATCCATCCATCTCTTTTGATTCAATTTAAATTTACATTTAAATTAATTTCTAATAAAAAAAATGTATTAATTAAATGTAGTTCATTTAATATAATATAATTCAATTCTTTAGTTTAAATTAAAAACTTGACTTAAAATTACATTACATATTATTTTACCCAATCTTTTACTTTTTGCACATCTGGTCTATTGTGTGACTCAGTCTGAGTGTTGCAGCTGTAGTTCAGTCTGCATGGTAGTGATCTCTAATAATGATCTCTGCCTTTTTTTTGGTTTTAGCTCGCCTGCCTACAAGCTTTTTGGACTGAATTGTTGCTTGTCGCGTTTTGTGAAACTACACGTGTAAAAAATGTTAATACAGTGATATATTTGTGTTGCTGATTTTGTTCAGTCTTTAGGCCAATAGAGAACTGGATGCAGGTTATTCTTCATAAAAAAACATCTTGCTGTCAGTTATAAATACGCAGAGTAAGAGACAGGACAAACAACGTTCTTCAGGCTTTTTATGTTGTCTGTAAGAGGCAGCTGAAGAATAAAGATCTTGCTCAATATATTTGTGACTTCCATGGCATGTTTGACATAATAACTGCAGCTTGAGCGCCAAGAACTCTCAGGACAAATAGCCTAATAGAGCTGCGTGAGCTCACATGCAGAACATAAAATATCAGACGGAGACAAGACAGCAGGAGTTTTAGTACTTTTAATTCAAAGTCATAGGTCCATTTGAAATCACTCTCTTCATCTCCACACAACAACGTCACTTACTGATTATATTTCCTTACAACAGTGCAGCATTGTCAACATTCATACTCATTTTTTAGGTCTATCTTTTGAGACAGCAACTCACATATTCTTCTACAGTACTTCTTTAAAACAATTTAAAACGTAATTTCATAGCTTTTTCAATAAGGAATTCCTGAAGATCGTCTTTCTTCCCGATGTTTCACCACCACTGACCTCTGTATTTTACTAATTTCCCCTACATAGCTGTGGTTATAAGTTTAACAGGAGAAGAGGGTGGTGGAGAGAGACAGTTACAATATACCATCCAGCTTTTAAATTCAAACAATAAATTGTAGTGAGACAAGTGAACTTGTGGTGAATGTTTTTGTCAACCTGTCATACTGTCATGACAAACTTTCTGGACAGTTAGCTACTTGGATGGTTATCCAATTTGACCTTGTGGCCTCTTCCCCATTGTTAGGAAAAGGAGAACATGTTCTATTGGTTTGGTTCTTCATTTCAGGGTGTCTCAGCTTTTATGGTTGAATCAGTTGTGTTGTCCCATGTGGCCACAGGGTGAAATCCAGTCTGTGCTTTCTTGTCAGTGGCTTTGATGACAGTCCACGTAGACATTAACTGGGAGCGAACCAAGGCATGATCTCAGTGATGTAGCGAGGGAACCAAGGAGCTAATGGGAATTGGTGTTGCCACTCTCTTTAACAATAGAACCCAACTCTACAGTCGCAACGTGATATCATGACTTCGCGTAAACATACACGCCACTTACAAGCCAAGTGGCGTGTTATCTGTACGCATTTTGAGCTACATAGATACACATACACCCCACACACCACTTTCTAAAGCCACGTGGCGTGTTATCGCGAGGCTACGTGTTATCGCGAGGCTACGGTTGGTTTTAACGTCACATGCGGGGGAAAAGAAAAAACGGTTGGGATTAGGAAAAGAATAACTGGGTTGGCTTTAGGAAAAGAATAACTGGGTTGGGTTTAGGAAAAGAAGAACTGGGTTGGGTTTAGGAAAAGAAAAACGTGGTAAGAAAACCACACATACGGAAAACAAAGGAAACATCACATGCAGGACGCTATCCCTGCTCTCCTGGGTGAAAGTCCTGTGTTTTACCCATCCACCACCACAACCAACCTCCCCATGTGGATTTTCGCCCTTTCATACTACTCGCTACAGCGTCAATTCACACGCAGATGCAAGGTAATGTAAAACAATGGAGGCCAAACGGTGTTGATAATCACGCTGAAAAGCGAGTGTGCGTCTTCATAACACGGCAATAACGGCATACCAATTGGCGTGTCATACATATGCCACTTCATGAGATCAGTCTGACAGTCAAGATATTTAACCCCCTGGCCTGTCCTCAACAAAACCATTTTGAGGATGAGAGAGAAGTCATTTGGTTAAACCATCAAAATAATGTGGGCAAGCAGCCTTTTCTACTTTCTTTTACACCACACAAACGAACACATTCTAACCAAGCTAGCTACAGGGAGAGGGATCTGCATGCTACACGACCAATATGAAGATTCTACTTTAAAGAGGTGAACGGGTTAAACAAAAATGTCCTGAAAGACTACGATTGCTTTGTAGGGGTTGTAATCGCAGTTGCTCACCATATGGAGACGGTCTAGGGAATTCAAAAAATATTTGGGGGTCAACTTTTCCCCCCACTTTCTAAAAAATTGGGACATTTACAAGATTTTTGGTAATTAGTGCATAAAGTTGCTGTTTTTAAATGTGAAATGAGCCCAGATTAAAATGCATACAGTAGTCAATTAGTGCCAACATGAGTAAATCAAAAGCGTACTATTTCTATTATCAGTGCATTTATACAGTATGTAACAGCCCTGTTTGTGTGAGTGTGTGTTAGAGACAGAAATGCAATTTTAATGAATTGATTGAAAATAAAATGATTGGCTGGTTTAATGTAGGATTAGGAAATTGGCCAAAACTGGTAAATATTTTTAAAAAAAATCTCAATCTTGGGGGCAATTTTTGCCCCTCAATTTTGCTTTTTAAGAGCATTCTGAGATTTCTTGGGGCATTCTTGCCCTACTAAATTTCAGACACCGTATGGAGAGCTTACCGTTTTGTCCAGCTGGCCTCTGGCTGATCTCCGTAACATGGAAGAGAAGGGATCACATGTCTAGATTTTCCAGGTCTGTCATCTCTACAACGGAGTAGGCAAGTGCAAAGTTAGCATGACCAATAGTCACAATGGCCACAAGTGTAAGAATAAGACCCAAGTTGAAACATATCGGAATTTTCCTTTAAGTCAGGCAGACATTAAGTAATAATCTTTTAAATTGCTTTAAAACAGCAATAGGTAGCTTATGTGTTAAAAACAAATGCCCTGAATCAGTGTTCCTTTGTTGCTTGTGAAATGATCTGCCTGCAGATATGATGAATACCTGCAGGCAGATTTTTCATTAGAATCCAATACCAGTCTCTCTCACTAATCCTTCTCACCTCCACAGGGAGCATTATCTCTCTGCTTTCTCAACCTCATCCTCCTTTTTGGTTCATGTCTTCTCCCAATCCCCTCTTTAATTTCACCTCTATTCTGCACACACGCACGCATGCACGCACGCACGCACGCACGCACACACGCACACACACACACACACACACACACACACACACACACACACACACACACACACACACACACACACAGATATCCCCCATCTCCTCACTGCGTCATGGCTGTAGGGTAACTATATTGTGTTGAAATGACATCATACTCCCTCATTTGCTCATTGTTGCTGTTGCCTTGGTAACACTGTGTTAACAATTCTTAACATAATGACAGTACAATTTACCAGAGCCTAACCTGTTTAATAAATGAGGACCAAACCAAATATAATTAGTTGATGGAAAGAAAGAACCCAAAGGTGCACAAAACTATGTGTGGCTACCTGCTGCTCATGTTGAAACAACTTTGCTGTCATTATAAATGGCTGCATTAATGTTGTGCTTTATAATTGTTCTAAATAACATTATCAAACTGCCATTTCCACCATTTAGGACAACATAGTCGTTTTTCATAATATCCACCAATGTTTTCTTTTAAAGTTGTCTCTTTTTTCAATTTTTTTGCTGTAATCTGTTTTAAAACTAATTTAGAGTTTGCAGTGACTTCATATTTAAGGATTATTGAGTGTATATGCTGTACACAAAGGGCTCAATACCTAGTTTTTATTTTAACACAATATTCCTCTATATTTTAATAGTGAAAAAACATTTTCTATTGAGAATTTTTGAACAAAGAGACTCATGTCCTTCTGCTATTGTTAATAGAGAGATAGAGATTGTTTAAGGAATAGAGCCTGGCGTTCCTTAGTCTTTATTAGATTTTTATTTTTACAGTGTAGTGGTGTCTCTTGGCTGTGTGTATTTAGTGTGTCCTCCAAATCGCCACACTTTATGAACTGTGTTGATTGTTCATTTGCACTCATTGTAAAGGTTTAATGAATGTCTTTTAAATGCCTTCCTGTACACGAACACACTGTTATTTAATTATGCAAAATGCTCTGACTCTGGACCATATTCATCGACCAACATATTCCTTTATTGGGCAAATTAGGTCCAGCTTTTATACAATATCACAATTAAGATGACATGATTTCTTTCTTCCAACTGAGCATGACTTTATTTATGAATTCACACTGGCTTGTTTATCTTGTATCATCAAATTGACTTTGGTCCTCAATATGGAAACAAGGTGCTGTTTCTCTTGTAGCGCTCTCAGATCGTGCTCAGCTTGTAACATCCATCCTTAGGCCTTAGATCTACATATTCTCTTTTATAACTGTCGAAAGCCCTAAATGCTGTCACTCTGTAGACTCTTAAGTCTCAGTTCCCTGCATTTCATTGCTCTGCCCTCCCCTGCTGTTGTCTTAGCTGCAGACAGCTTTCCCATGCTTCACTGCCTGACTGATAAGAGGGAGAAAAAGTGAGATGGGTGAAGGAAAATGAAAGAGCAAGACAGAGAGACGCTAGACTAGACGGAGAAAGGCAGACATTGCCATTTGATGAGAGGGAAGAGGAGTGGGTGGACTGGCTTTGAAGGAGTTGAGCAAGAGGTGGAGGGGAGGGAGGCCAAAAGCTTCATCACTCCCTCGTTACAAATTTTATAACCCGTTTTATTCATCGACTCATAACATTCCTCCTCCTCCTGTGAATTAAGATGTGCGTATCATCATCTGAATTCACTAGCTCTGCAGGGCTCTGGTGTCTATCTCCTGCTTTAAAAGTTAAAATCTTATCAGTCTTTTAGGCATCTGAGTCACCAAAGGATCAGTTTTTGCATTGTTATGACTCTTGTGATTAAGAACGATGGGCCCGCAGCAGAAGCAGACTGTGACAATTAGACCAGGAAAGTCAGATTATTTAAAAAATAAAAAAGAAGACAGACCGTCAGGACAGTAACTGTTCCGAATTACATAATACCATTAACCATATTTAAATTTTTTTATCAAAATTGTTTTAGCATACATGTGATTAAATACTTAACTGAGGATTGTAAAAAGAGTGTTTGGCAAATCATATTGTGGTAATAAAATGTGTTAAGAAGTGACCCATAAATGATGCATCCACCTAGTGTTAACCATCACTACTCTCACCTAAATGATGCAGGCATTAACCACTTTTTAAATGATAAAATATATTTATATATGTGTATGTGTGTGTGTGTGTGTATATATATATATATATATATATATATATATATATAGAGTATATATACATATATATATATATATATATATATATATATATATATATATATACAGTATGCGTCTGTGTATATATAGAAATGTGTATACAGTGCTGCTCATAAGTATTCATACCCATGGTCAAGTTGACTAAAAAGAGGA
>NC_050183.1:8240890-8338390 GCF_008315115.2 Sander lucioperca
CACAGCTCTCATACAAAAATGAAAGGTCAGGCTCATCCACCTCATCTAATTAAACAACCATTAGTGTACAATATGTAAAAAAGCCACCCAGGTCTGCACCTATACTGATGCATGCAGGTTACAGCCCCTCTGCCACAACCCCTTAATTCAGTTACACACACACACACACACACACACACACACACACACACTTTTGTGGAGCTCAGTTGCGGTGAACCTTCTCTAGAGGTAATTACACCCATATATTCATCTGTCTCTGTAATTATACCCCCAGCAGACACCTTGCACCATACCACCGAACAGAGAGCTATGTAATCAGTGAATCAAATGTTTTCGGCAGGGATCATGGATTTATTTTCTTTTTATTTATGTGGAGCAAGAAAGGATACAACCTCATTGGTTCTTCTTGAATGACATAAGAACTTGTCCACACCAAACTTCTGTATAATCAGTCGATGCATTCAAAGAAGTTTGAATGTCTGTGGAACTGTAGACATTTTTCTTCATATCCAAAGTAATATACAGATCTTTAGAGGCTCTGTAGTAATATGTTATTCTATGTGAAATTTATTTGTCAGGAAGAGGACGTGTGCTTTACCTTGTGAAATTTTTTTGCCGCAATTTTGAATTTTGTACGTGAAATAAATCATCACTTCAGTAACTAGTATTAGTAGTTTTTATTACACAGCTTTGTTGAATACTTGATCCTGATTGGTCAATCACGGCATTCTACGGTCTGCTATTTATGTAAAGCATACCGCTGCTACATTACATTACATGTCGTTTAGCTGACGCTTATCCAAAGCGACTTACAATTGCTACATATGTCAGATTGGTGCCCATACAGAGCTCATACCGCTGATCAGCAGGTCACATAGGGAGAGGGGGTGCAGGAAACGAGCGTTCCTGTTGACTGTTCTGCACATACATTGCCCGTGCGATGGAGAGGGAGACCTGCAGGAATAGGTCTCACTCTACTTCAAATTCTGGCATTTTTGCATTCTGCCCTCTGCAGCCTTACCGCATTGAAGAAAATGCTTAATTCATTAGGAATACAGGGATAGACAGTAATATTTTTTATCACTGGCCCCACGGGCCGCCAAGACCCCAATTGTGATGGCCAAAGTACATTTCAGTCAGGACCACTTTCTCAAAATAGATTAATTCATCTGCAATTTGTATTTGGCGGTATGGCTCTGATCTGGGGCCTCCCCGCACTTCCACGTGCATACGTGGAAAGCATGAGGCAGGGAGAGCACACCTCCCTGCCCTTCCATGTTCATACACGGAAAGACTTAAGTGGGGAGAGCAGCAGTGGGCGGGGCTGCTGCTCAGTTCCCCCTGTGACTGACTCGCGCGCACACACAAACACACACGGTGGATGCAGGAAAAACCGGAGATGAGATGACACAATGACCGAAATTGAGGACAGCTCCCGCAAAATTGGGCATTTTGGGCCGCAACAATCTCAAAAAAAGGCTGCAAATCCTGGAGGGACTGATTAAAACGAGATAGATAAGAAGAGGCATTGCAACAACGTTGTAACGCTGGCTGCACAGATTATGCAGACGCAGACCGCTACGATTGACTGACACACACACACACACACACACACACACACACACACACACACACACACATTGTTAAAATCATACGCTGGACACTTTTATTAGTCTTTCTACATGGGTTTAGTTAATGATCGGGCTATAATAAGACCACGTTGGCTATGTAATCGCTGACAACCAGGACAATTTCATAGTGGTTGGTGTAAACCAGGACATTTTAGCGTCCCGACAGGCTTTTGTCGGGACTCGGGACACGCAACTGAAAATCGGGACTGTCCCGGTCAAACCGGGACGTCTGGTCACCCTACGTGCAGCAAATGTTGGAGCTGACATTAGCATTGATGTAAAAATCCCTGCAGTTGTGGTGTTAAAATGAAATCCAGTCATTTCTGTCAGAGACAACACTGAGTAAAAATGCGGTCGATTTCGTGACGACCAACCTGGCTTAGCCAAGAAGTGCTCGCAGACGGGGTTGAGACCGTGAACAAAGTGGGGGGATGAGAGCAGGGCTTACGTTAGGCTAAAGCTAACTCCTTATCGGCTATCAAATGTACGGTCTTTAGCAAACAAAATGGATGAACTTAAGCTTCGGATCACCAATCATAAATGGATAATAGATTGCAACATCATTTGACGCGAGTCACCCCTGATGACCCGTGGAGCCTGTGAAAGGCATTGATTCTGACACTGTTAATCATAGTGACAGCCTGTGGGAAGAAACTGTTGTCTGGTTGTTTTGGCGAACAGTGTTCTGTAGCGCCTACCAGAGAAGAGAAGCTGACTTTTTAGCTAACTAGCAAACAATGTAATGTTTTGTTAAGGAAAAGCTACAGGCTAAAGCTGTAATCTTTAAAGCTTTAATGCTGTAATGTTGAAGATTTTTATTTAAATGTTGTTATGTCTGTTAAGTCATTATCTATTACCGTAGAAGGTAACACAATGGTGATTGAGCTAATGGTCCACTAATGAAAGAATTGCGAAGTCTTTATATATGGAGTATTACGAACTGGGTGTCTAGTGTCACATCTCCCGGAGAAAATGCTGTATTACAGTTTTTTATACACACAAAAAATGGAACTATGCACACAATTATGAAACCTTAAAGATCATGTATCAACAATAAAGGGCCGTCCACACGATAACTATAACGATAACTATAAATCTATAGTTTAAAAAAAAGTTCTAACTCAGGTGGATGGTGGAGTTCACACCACAACTATAACGACGATATCGTTGGGATCACTTTCAGAGTGATTTGATGAACGATAGAAACACTGACAGCCAATCAGAATCCATATGAATTTACAACGGACGGCACGGACACTGCGGAGAGATTTGTTTCACACAGGTGGTTGGTGGCGTGACTTTTCCCTTCGGTGGAGCTACGATCCCTTAGCTCTGTGTATTTTTAAACATCGGTACCTTAAAAGTATTTCTCATGTCACAGAAACCACAGAGAGTGAATCTAGTGTTTTAGATGTGATTATCATACTGTTGGTGTATTTGTTCCGATTCTCTGCACAGGTCTGACACCGCCTGCCTGCCTGCTCTCATCCCCGGCGCTATGGAGCTCTGTGTGTTCGTCCGCTGTTTCCTGGAGAAGGCAGTGGTGTCAGTGCCCCGGGGGAGGCCGGTCAGACTTTTTTGGTTCATAAAATGTATGCAAATTCACAAATTGGTAGGAACTACAGACATTCCTGTAATCGTACGTTGCAACGTCTGCTGTATGTATCATTATCAGCTGGAGTGTGCAGTGCGTGCTTGACATTGCTGTTTGCAGAACGTTTTCGCTCAGCATTAGGCATGGTCCGGTATACGATTCTGACGGTACGATAACCTTCAGCAAAAATATCACGGTTTCACGTTATTGCGGTATTGCAATTACAGCTTTAAATTTTTTTTTTTAAATGTCTGGGTAAAAAACTTTTTTCCCCCTTTGAATACAATGTTTTGAACAGCTCATAGGAGAGGTATGACGGAAAATGTTAGTGGTTTTAAAACCTTAACTTTTTCAAACCGCAGTATTCCTTGAAACCGGTATGCCTACTCAGCAGTGTGGATGCTCACATCATTATAGTTATAGTTATAGTTATAGTTATGGTTATAGTTATCGTTCTTGGTGTGCACGGCCCTTTAGACCATAGAAATAGAATGATGATTTTTCCATTTCTATACTCCTGACTGCTAAACTCTCACCACATCCAAGATGTAGTTACAGGTGCAGCAAAGCACACTTCTGACCACAACCAAAGGTGAAAGACTGAAACTTTCCAACAGAGAGACTGCTGTTATGAATTACTCTTATGATGAATCAAGAAAAGGCTTTAAGATGATGGTTGTTCTCTTCGGAACGAAATTGCTACACTGGATCCTGGTTGCTGCTGCTTGCAGCTTTAATTGTTCTTACACGTGTCTGTGACACTCAGTCAGCCTGAGCTCCTCAAACCAACATGACATCCCTGTCACATCAAGTCTCAGCATGTGTCATCACCACCGTATGTTTGAAATGAAGCCGCTAATGACAAAAGACTGCAGTGAGCTTGTCAGTCAGAGTTATTTTTTTTTTTTTTACCTTATTGTTTTTTTCTCATGATTGAACACCAGGTTAATATAATGTATAATACACATGACCAGTGCTTAATTTGTAAAGTGGGAGGTCCCGGAGCGCAGAGGGGGGGTGGATCCGGCGACTTAAAACGGGGGTTGGAGGTAACGGAACCAAAAAAAAAATTACACCTGCCTACGTAGCTTCTCTGACTCTGACTAAAAAAGCCTAAACAACGCTGTGTGTACATCATGGCAATGTTTATTTTTATTTGAGAATGTGCACTGCATCGGTGCGAAATGTAAAAAAAATTAAAAATACACTGCAACGATCGTTTTCACAAACAGCAATTATCCATCGGACAATTAAAACAAAAAACCCACTGTGGTCTCCACATTCTTGATCGGCAGAAACGATTTTTGCTTGTTTGGGACTGGTCAGCGTATTTGAAAAAGTTAAGCAAACTTTGTTGTCTTTTTGACATTTCTCCCCTGAGTGAAATGAGGCTATAACAGCAATCTCAACCAGCACAAGCGCTTGTGTCACTTGAAGTGCAGCGCCGCGCTGTTGAAGTGCCTCCCCTCCCTCCGTCCCTCTCCCTCCTCTGTCTTACCCTGAAAATTCACCTCAAAACGCACTGAAAATGCAAACACAAGACTTTTGTGGAACTCCAATAGGGAATAAAGACTAACAAGACAGATAACAACATTGAACACTACACAAACAGTAGTTTATTTTGTAACTTATTTTTATTAATTTATTTATTTTTTTTTTTTTCCAACGTCGTAGGTGCCGGAACATGTTCCGGCGTGTTCCGGCTCAAATTAAGCCCTGCACATGACATGTTGCAATTTTTGTATATGTGATCTTCTCACGAGGTATGGGCTGTAAATGTTGTTTGTAGCTGTTTCTCAGAAGAAATATACTGGCACACTGAACACTTATGTTTTACGTATTTTAAAGACAGACATTTGAAACTTAACCGAAGAAGACGTGAGTAATTAACATAAATGGTGCTAACCACCATGAAAAAGAAAAAGCTGGTGTATACTTACAGAAAACTGCAGCGGCAGAAAATTCTGTTTAATTGCTCTGGGCTCTGTGGGAGGCAGGCACACGCTGGAGCAAAGCCACCACATCTGCCGAAATTACAGTGAACATCTGTGTTGTCAAGATTCTTCAAAAGAACTAAATTCTGATGCAGATTAGGCTCTATGTGTTAAAATCTTTTTTCTTCCTTTAGTGTGATGGTTTCATTTGTTTATTATCTTGGTTGCTGTTAGACCTCTGAGACTTTAATTGTGGCTGGGTGCACTATGAACAAACTTGTTGACTTGTTATTTCTCGTTAGTTTATTTTCTAGTTTAGTTTATTTGACATTATGAGAGGGAGGACATTAAATCATAAGCAACTACAAAACATCCAGTATAACACCATAAAGTCGAAGACTTTATACATTTCCACTGTGGTCAATTATGTAAAGACAGCCAAGACACAGGAGTCTAAGGGCCAGATGCATAAAACTGTGTAGATTCACAACTAAAACTGTGTGTACGCATAAAGACAGAAATATGCATACACGTTCTTTTTGGCAGATTGATAAAGACGCACGTACATCATCATTGATTTTGGTTTTACTAAGAAATTGTGTAGCAATGACGTTAATAGCACGACCGATTCACCTGCTGCAAGCCCTGTTAGCACACCTCCTGCCGGGGTGACGACGCAAGAAGAAGCTGAAGAAATAATGTCCTCTCTGGCTGAAGATGGTGGTGGTAACAGCTCGTCAGAGGTCGGTCACCATCCTAACCCCTCTTGCTCCTCTCTCCCGTTAAATTGAAACAGCCAGCAGTGGAGAGACTGGAAGAGCCGATATACATGGCTGTTAAGGATGGAAGCTTGGGGTGCGTCACTTAGGCCTAATTGAACGGAGGAATTATGGTATTCTTTGGTAGCCTGAGTAACTTTAACTGTTGTTCATGTGAAATCTCAAAGACAGCCTGATGCTTTGTTTATAGACTATTTGTGGGTGGCTGTTTGCTGTTTGACCTATCTATTCCTGTCAATAAAGTATAATAGGGTCAATCCTGTATAGTGCATACACTTGTAGCTGTCATGTATCTTTGTGAGTCGCAAGCGCAGAACGCTGTGCAGCCTACAAAAATTATAATAATACAATCAGTGCAATTGACAAACAACCTAAAAACAATGTTACCTGTCGCTTAGCTTATATTCAATGTCATCATATCACCCGCAGCTATCAGCTTGTACCGTGTGTACGCCTGGTCTCAAGTATGCTGTTGATTGGAGACTTTAAAGGGGCACTCCACTGATTTTATTTATGAAGTTCACTTACTTCCTACTAAGCCTGTGAAAACAGTTGAGGTATGATGTCTTCTGTTGCTCTTGAGGAACTTTACAAATTCTAAGAAAATTAGTCTTACTTCGTCAGAGTAAGAAGAGTGAAGACATTTAACTGTTTAAAAGCTGTCAATCAAAAGATGGACAGGTTTCTGGGGGTTGACTCGAGTTGAGTTGAATCACAAACACTCCATATAGTTTAATATCTGCTGCATGTCTATGTAATATTTTTAATTCGATGTCATGATGCTTTTGTTTACATTATGAGAGTTGCTCTTCTCTTCACTGACACACAGTGGGGAAAAACTCGTCGCAGTGCTAAGAAGCGTTTGTGTAACTGCGTTTTGTAGCCTTTGACCTCTGAGTGTGTATACATTACACTGTTTAGGTGGCCAGTATGAATTGTCATTGTGCACTTATTCAAGTACGTAGTACAGATTCTGTCATTACAGGCACATAGTATCTTTCTAGTATCTGTCTCTTGTGTATCTCTTCCTAATTAATGCAACACTGAGAAAGTGGAAGAGGCCGAGATGGTAAGACAGAATGATGGAAGAAAAAAAACTCGGGGAGATAAACACGTGCAGAAAGACTGAAAGGAAAATCTGTGGATGGAGGACAGGAAGGACAGCCTGAGAAAAGCGGCAGAAAAAAAAAAAGATTGATGTGAAATGCCGCTGCCATGCCGCCTGAGCCCAATTAGATCTCCATTATGGAATCGCTGTAATAATTCATCATTTAGCGTCCAAAGCTCCATTATTCCATAACGCCTTACCCACTTCCTCCTTCAGCTGTGGACTCAGACAAAGGACAAGAACAAATGGCGTGTGTGGGTGCAACTTATTATCCTGAAGCCTGACATGCAGCCAAGATTAAGAGCCCGCCCTCTGAGCCGAAAAGACCAGGTGACAGTGATGATGATGTCATGTCTTTCTTGTACTATCGTGTTCGTATGGAGATCTTTACAGTTTGTTTGATGCAGTAATTTACTTTCTAAGTCATGAGGACAAACTGATCTTTATACTTTATGATACCAAAAACAACGTTAAACACAACTGTTACTTATTTCGTTTGTCAGCCCATTACAAATATTTACCTTTTTTTTTTTAACCACAAGAAAGCACCATGACACTTTGTCATGGTGTCATTTAATTTCTTTGTTTCAGTTATATAAATTCAATGTAATGTTGCTGTTCACTTTGTTTTATCTATTAAGTTTATGTGATTAATTGTTATAACAATGTTGTTGCTGTTGGGTATTGTTTTATCACTGGAGTATTACTCACATATTTACTGAAATTAACAATGAAGAGAGAAATGGTAGTTCAGCAGTATTTATAATGTTTGAAATGACAAAATGAACTTGAATTTGAAGAGAGGATGGAAGAAAAAGGAAACAAGAAGTAAAACACAGTGAGACACACTGGACAGCTGAATCTTATTAAACATTCAAAAAACCCAAACAATTTAACTCTGCATATATTATCCTTGTGGTGTACATTTTGGTGACTTGAATCATCATCTTTAATTTCCGCTGTATGGTTGTGCCTTAGCATATTGCAATAATGTGATGCTCAGTAAACTTGTTATCTGGGGATCAAAACTTTATGGCACTCAGGCTGTTTCTGGCTCCGAGGTGGTAGAATATACTGGTAGAAACATCAGCCATTGCATACACACCATCTGTCTCAATAATTGTCATTACTCCTGCAGAACTCCTGCAAACTCCCTGCAGCTTCGAGGCTAAATAAGCAGTCACACACTGGAGCTGGCTTCGCAGAAATAACACATAGTGGATGAGTAACTGACAGCGTTATTATGGAACTCATGCAACTTCAAGGAAAGACCCGTCCTTCAATAGCATTCACACGCTACTATTGGCAAGGCGTCCATGCTTACGCAAGGTAACATAACCCGATTTGTTCAGGTCCTAGCCCCTGACCAATCGGCTATCCTAACCTTAACCACTCAAGGTCAATGCCTAACCCCAACCAATCGGCCTGCTTCGTAGGGCGGGACTTGCCTAGAAGTTACGTGGGATCCATAATAATGCATAACTGACTTACTGACTTATTCATTGGGTTCGTACTTTGCTGCCTTTGCCTTGTTTCATTCTCTGCAACTTACCAATAGTTACTTACTTATCCTGCATGCAGAATACAATATAATAAGCAATGCATATTAGGTGTCTACTGCAGACATAAAAGGAATCGGGACTCGTGTGGCCATTAGACCAAATTCCAGCATAAAAAACATCAAATTAAAGTACAGGGTGCTTTTGAGAATTTAAGCCTAATCAACTGTTGGAAAAGAACATCAGCTAAAAGCCCAATGGCAGTTGCCTAATTGTACACATTACTGAAAATGAATATGATGCCATGTATCTAAAAAAAGGATGCAAACTCTCTGAGAGTGCAAAATTATAAGTAATTACAGATTAATAAATGTTTGAGAAGTAATTAGGTTACTGAAAGTAAAACATTACAGACAGTAAAATGTAAAAAAACTGATTTCTCTTCCCATTTTAAAATGTATTATCTTTTTATGTAAATGAAATATGAATACCAAGGTACATCGTATGTCTGAAGAGCCAGAAGTAGTTACATACATTAAAGTGGTTCACTGAAGAAGTGTCAGGCTTTCTCCTCAGCCTGTAATTGTGCAGGACAGACGGGCAAAGCCACCGCTGAAGAGTTCTCTCAGAGAGCCGGTGTTATCTACGTTTTCTACATGCACCGCTGAGTGCCATAATTACTTCTATCACATTTCAGGCGCCTGTACAGCACTCACACGTGGAGAGGTTTCACTTCTCAACAGCTTTGCCAGTCAATTGCACACAAACGTCACACGTGAGAACACATGCAGACAGGTTTTGTATTCTGGTACAACTGTAAAGTTTGTCCGTCCTTTCCCTAACTATTTTCCCTAAGGTTACCTGTGTTGCATCTTTTAGTCAACTATCTCACACTAAATCACAGCTGATCATGTTCCAAAGAACACCAGGCTGGTTTCACTCCTGACAGGTGAGATAATTAATAAGCAGAGCTCTGCTTGAGATTAGTAATCCTTCAACACCTGAAATCTAAGCTTGCTGCAGGATATTTACTGACGATGTAATAACGTATTACTGTCTATCAATTGATCATTTGCTAAACCCCTCTCCCAGAAGAGCAATTGTGCAATCATAGCTTAGCAACAGTAACTAAGCACAGTTGCAGGTCTGTCGATCTTTTAATTCCTCGAAATGATGAAGTGGTGTTCATGGACCAAAAACACAAGAGGAAGGAAGGAACTAAACGCTGGCTGGAAGCTAATAGGGTTTAGGTTAACGTTAGCAGCTCTGTCCTGCTTTTTGTTGAGGTTTACACTTCACCAACCCCCAATGAACTTGTAACCAAAGAGCGTTACGTTCGTCAAACACAATAGTAAGACCTCAACTTAAAAGAAGCTTTTGTAACAATAAAAGAGAAATACACTGTTATAAACTACAAACAAGGATAAGCAGCCAAACAGGGATGTGCTATAATTAAACAAGAGTCTAGTCTTAAGTTTTACCTTACCGTACTTATAATACTTGGACTAAGGCCTCTTTCACACTGGCTGCATGGCGTGAGCGTGGCGTTTTCTGTCTTTGCGCACCAGAAACGTGTCTGACGTGGCGCTGCTGCTGCTGCTAGCCTTGTCTGTACACATGTATGTTTCCCATTGATAAACTGCACTCAAGCAGTAGTATACTTCATGTTAAACATAAATATATACTGATTTGATTACAGCAAAGACAACGTCGGCAGTATTGACGGCAAAATTGCTTACCCGCTTGCGTGCTGCGTGAAAAATAGGCGTCGGTCCTATTCCTAGCATGCACACGTTTTCGGCGCGGCTCGGGCCGCGCCTGAGACGTGCGTGTCACGCAGGCAGTGTGCAAGCTCTAACCTGTTAACATGGGAGCCGAAATGAAAACGGACACGCCACGCAGCTGACACGCTCATGCTACACAGCCAGTGTGAAAGAGGCCTAATGGTGAGGATGCTGAACATCCAGCTTAAGTCTCAGTCTTTGGACTCAATTCGACGTTTTAGTCATCATGTGCATATTTAAAACCACTTTTACAGGGTTCCAGTTTTAAAATGAGACAGCTGGAAACCGTAAAAAGTCAGCTGGAAAGGGAGATTTCAACCCACTCATTTAGCTAATGCTAGCTATAGCTGATGAAATTTGGCGGCTCAATTACATACAAAGTCAATGCAAAGGAGTGAATTTGCGGTGTGAAAAATGTGTTTCGCCTGGGTCTGAATACACCATAAGAAAGGACTTTTGTCTACCTTTGTTTGAAATCAAGGATCTGTTGTTTCAAAATTAACTAAGAATTTTGACGGTCAAATTGCCACCATCACTGGGAACTGCAAAGGTCGACAGGCTTAGCAACGGTAACTTCAGTTACTGAAGTAAATATTTCAGTTGTTCATGAAAATGAAACATCTTAGTCTCATCATCGAGTCTTGGAGACATTTGAGCAAAAAAGTCTGTATGTCTATCATCTGGAAATTATTGTACAAAATGACCTCTAATTCTATGAAGTTTGTTTCCTGTAAAAAAAAAAAACTAAAAAAAAACTTTATTAATGAAATGAATAAATACACACATCCCTTTGCACATCTAACACATCTCTTACCCACCCTCACTCCAGACAAACCCAGTTACTCCCTACAGATTACTACAACTAGGAGCTTTTAAAGTATTTTACAGACTGTACTGCTGCTCTAAACCAGACCAGACCAGACATTGTATTCCCTCAGGGAAGAGGAGTGGGCCACCAAGACAAAACCTATCCATTTAGAAGAGCCAAGCTGCTGACCCGATGTGGATCTCATATCTGGGCAGCATCTCCCCCGGCTACAGCTATATGTGTATGTACTTTTCCATTTGATTTGGTGTCAGCGGTCAGGGACGATAATGGGGTAAACAGCCTATAGCTCACTGAGTGTCTGGCTGACTGGAAAAAAGAACTTTTTGGAAACTTTGCTGTTAAGTATTTGAATAGGAGGGGGCGGGGGATTAGACTTAAGATACAACATATATAGATACATATAACTGTGTGTGTGTGTGTGTGTGTGTGTTATGCTGTAATGTTGAGCCTCAGGGGAGATAAGAGCAGATGATTTGCGGTCTCTCTCTTCCTTTAGCTTTGTACTCCATTAGATGAAGGGATAAGAGTGGCACCACGCAGAGTGACAAAAGAGACAGAAAAAGACACAAAAGGCTCTTGTAATGCACAAAGCCAATTACAGCAGCGGAACACAAATTGGTTGTCCATTATATGAAAATACATCGGGCATGTTTGAGCTGGAAAAACTGATGGCTGAGTGACGACGATCAAATCACTTCAACGTCAGATCACATCATACTTGCCGGTGGTAAATAAAAATAGTCATCCCCAGATATGGACTTAAAAATAAAGTGCATTGGCTGTCAGGGTCGCTAAACTCTGGATCCACCTCCGTGTTTTTACATAATCTCGCTACCTCAGTGACGACTTCCTTTAACTCTCCACTAAAACTCCACTAGTTTTTGATTTATTTGATTCATTTGGGACATTTTGTATCGATCAAAACATTTTTACTTTGTATCGTCCAAATTATGTTTGGGATTTATATTGCTCCTTTTAACTTCTATGAAGCACAATGCAAATAAAGGTCAGTATTATTATTACTGGTTTAATAATATATTTTTAAATGGCATGCTGAACAAAGTCAGTTTTATATTGCCTCTCTGTTTTATGTCTTTCTTTTGTCTTTTATTGTGAAGCTCTTTGTGACATCTAGGAAGGTTCTATATAAATAAATTTACTTTATTTACTTCCAAATAACTTTGCTTTTTAAGATGATCAACTTCTGCATATCCCAATACCTCACACATTAAACCTCATTTCTAGAAAGAACTATGTCATTTTCTACTAATTAATAATTAATAGAATAGCAAATTTAAAATTCCAAGGAAATACTGAAAGTAAGAATTCAATCGTTATTTATTATTGGAAACTTTAATCCTCATATATTCAATGGTATTCTTGCTTGTAGACCCATTTTACATTTTTGCATGCTCAGATGGCCTGCACTCGTTTTTTTTTTTTGCAATTATTGGAAACAATTAAGAATGGGAAGAAGAAGTGTACCACATGGAACAGTGTTTTAATTGTCCTTGTAATTCATACCAAATTACATAAAGTAGGTCTCTCCAGGAAACTTACCAACTTCAGAAATCCGATCATTTGGGGTTTTATGTTCTTCAACTTCAATTTAATTTAATGTAATAGATTCTTCACTTCTCTGTAAATTAGGAAAATTCTTCTCCCTTGGTCAAAATGAAAATGAAGTGAAGGCGTCTCCAGAAAACCTTCAGGGATACAAGTTTTCACAATGTAGCGTACTGCAACGTGAATTATGCATGTTAAGTAACTCCACCACATCAACCACTCTGAGCCTCCTCCGCCCTGCACAGCTTGCTGGCTCTGGTGTACAGTACACAGTGCTTTCAGACAGGGATGTGATGTGTTGAGGCTGCGATGCTGCCGCGGGACCGGAGCAGCCTTTCCTGTTTAATGACCTGTCTGTATGGCAGATCTAGAGACAAAAGTAGACCCACACCAGGGGATCTGCTGCTGTAATTTATCCTCATTTTAATTGGGAACATTTTGTGTTGCTCCCTCCTCCACATTAATAAACTAAAGCCCTACAGCAGTTCCTCAAAACCTCATTAATGCACAAGGTGCATTCCGAGCCAGGTGTTGCTGAACAGAGAACACATCAAAAGATATATTTTCTTCTTTTTTATCTTCAAATTTTCATCCATTTGTCTTTTTCACCATTATCACCATCATCATTGCCATCATGTTTCTCATCACCATATCATTTTCTGCAGCTGGATTATTCGCTGTGATGATATCTCCAATAACAAACAATTATCCCATAAACATAATGGTTAGAGAACATGAACATGAGGTAAACAGCAACATTAGTTTAGATTTTATTACGGAATAAAAAACTCTTAATGGCTTAACGTAATGGCGCTTTATTTAATGGTTTTCAGTACTGATGGACACTCGGAGATATCTTGTTAGACCAGGTCAAGATCTTGAAGAATTTATCGATCCACAGCATTCAGACTCTTGCCCCCTCTGAGTCGAGCAATGTTTTGAAACAGCACACAGCGAGACTACAAAGGGCCAGCTGCCGCTGAAAATGCTGGAGCTGTTTTGGGAAACCGAGTGGTTATTCATGCTGGCAAATTGATTCATTTCTTCTGCTGATAAGCACCTTTTTTTCTCTGTGCCCATATGCTGCAATGGCTTTGAAAAGACCCGTTGAAAAACACATCTCCCTTGCCACAGTGAAAAGATACAGGGTGAGTACACAATAACGGCAACAACTTACAATATACAGTGATGCAATCCAATTCAACATCACAAACTACAGCTTCAGCAATCACCACACATTTAAATCTGCACCTCTTTGAACGTTAACAGCCTCACTTTGCTGCTGCAGGGATTTGTATTGGGTTTCATTGTGTTTACAGGTGTTTACATTATTGGAGTTATTTTTACACACTTATCTTGACAGGTTATTGTTGTGATTGCAGCATCTGTGATCCTAGAATCTGTGTGTGCATCTGTATATGTGGAGCGTATGTTTGATAAGTGCACAGCAGGCATGTATCTGCTTTGAGGAACATTGTAGGAAATGGAAAAGCTTTGACCGGCTCTTATCAGCAACAGACAGTCCATAGCAACAAACCAGGCAGCAAAATAGGTTTTAAAAAGCCCACAGGCTAACCTGCGCTTTACATCTCGGCTCTGCCTTTGCACAGGAGGTCACACCAGCTGCTGGACTACTCAGCCGTTGTCCTCACCCAGGGCTGCTGAGCAAAAAATGTAAGCTGGGGTTCAGCCGAGATGGGCAGGGTGAATGGGAACAATGGTGGTATCTGAGTGAGATGTGGGTATGTCGTTTGAGATTTACATAAACAAATCCCTAATTATCAGCAAAGGCTACCAGGGCCCGGCTTCCCACCTGTTGTCCAATCCTCTCATCTTCTCCAGCACAGGCAATATGTTTAGGAAACGGGCACACACAGTCCCAGAGGAATCGATCATTTTAAATGTCAGCCATGCAAAATTGGGTCTGCCCCAAACTGGAGCCCATTCTCTGAGCTTATGCGGAGGATTTAAGTCAGTCATGGTGGCTTTGTCTAAGTGGAAACAAAACTAATGTTTTGCCCTGGATTTTAATATGATGGACACCAGGCTCTGTGATCAATACTTTTATGATTATTTTGATCTGTGTTTAGAGTTTCAGTGTCTGACTCGGTGACAGCTGATAGAAATGTCTGACTACATCCCGTTTTTTAAATTTAATATTTCAGAAAAAACAGTGTTTTCTTTTCATAATCATCTGCATAACTTATCCTGTATTGACACAGTTTGTTATGTGTGAAGTTTTGCATCTTTACACTGCAGTGATCTGAGTCTTTGCACTAATGTAAAACATATTGCGTATACATGTATATGTCCTAAAACACAGGACTTTTGCCCAGGAGAACCGGGATCGCGTCCCGCGTGTGGCAATTAACAACCGTTTTTTTTTTTAATAAAGCCTTCCCCAATGTTCTTTTCTTAAACCCAACCGTTTATTGTTTTCCTAAGCGTGTGACGTTGGTCACCGTCGTGTTTTTGTCATTTTTTAGTGTTACTAAAGCCTTTCCCAATGTTCTTTCCCTAAACCCAACCTTTTTTTTTTTTTTTTTTTACATGCGTGTGACGTTCTCGCGATAACATGGCACATGGCGACGCCACGTGGTGTGTATGTTTACATCCGCGTAGACATACACGTGGATAGCTCAAAATGCGTACAGATAACACGCCATTTGGCTTTAGGAAAGTGGCGTCTATGTTTACACAAAGTCATGATGCCATGTTGCGCATACAGACCCCACCTCTAAAGTAATTTTACTGGTTTCGACAAGTTGCTTCATTGGTAAATACAGAAATTGTCCATGTGTAAGATATCATGACATTGTGTCCTCTGCAGGGTGGGTATTCACATGGATAACTGTATTTCATTTTGACAGTATATTCAGTGTCAGAAAGAAAGAAAGTTGTCTTTTGTTTTGTTGATGCGTTTTCATGGGTAATTGACTGCAGTGATGTTAGCTGAAGGTGGACGGAGCTTCAGCAGTCACAAGGTGAGACTGAGACAGAAGGACTGCCGTGGCCCCGTCACTGTCTGGGAGGTTTACACAAACACACACACACACACACACACACACACACACACACAGCTGCAGACATACTGTATTGACACACACATCTTTGTACGCACAGACACAACCTTACCTCACTCCCACATATACACACTCACTCAAACACACACTTGAGAATGTCAAGTTGTGAGGATGACACTAACAGTCACCAGGGTCACAGGATCACACTCCCATGGTGCAGTGGTGTGACAGCCACTAACAGTCACTGTGTGTGTGTTCATTTGTGTGTATCTATCTGTATAATATTTGTTATGTAAACGTGTCATGTGGCGTGTACTTCACAGTCTACTAGGACTAAATTTTGTTTGGAGAAGCAATTTGTCACTCGCTAATAAGGAACTACTTTGCCTCTGTCAACAGGATGGAGGAATAAAACAGCTTAAACAACTATCATCTGGCTGCGTAAAGCCTAAACTGTCCTCAACTGTCAAATCTACATTTTTTTAGACTCTGAACATGGTGAAAGTGTTTCTCCTTAATGTGCCACCTGCGTACAGAGGAATCCTTGCAGTCTGCAACCCCAGGAACACACACATACTAGTTAATAAATAACTAAAATAATCCCATGTGTCAATCTAATGCAAATCCTACAGTTTTATTATGCCTCTGTGCCATTGACAGCCGTGGCCAGCATATATTATAGGAGTCTGGACAGACATGGATGTAAACGGCAACTTGACGCATACAACTGTGAGGCGGTAATTCTAGTTCAAACTGCGACTCACAGCAAGCATGTGATTGCAGCCTGTGAGACCATATTTATCTTGGTGACAGAGAAAACACATCACACAGACAGGCAAGGAGACTTGGTCCATATCTACCAGGGAAGACAAACAAAAGCAAGCAGAAGGGTGTGTGTTTAAAAGTTTGTTTTTAATATTAACTAGAAAAACAAATATTAGCCCATTTCCTCCACCCGAGTCTACACAAAATAATACACTGTCATCGTATGAGAGGACGTCTCCCAATGCTGAAAAAGTAGTTCACTAGACAATCACAGTTTGTGCTGCTGGTAAACAGTTTAAAAAAACACAGCAGTTAAAACTCAAAAAGTCAAAAATCAAAAGTAGTCAACTTAAAAAGTAGTCATCAGTAAATGTACAGTCAAATTGTGAAAAATACTTTATATGCAGTTAACAAAAGAGCAGCCGAAACCACAGAACAGACACATTGTGAGCTAACGTTCACCTCCCATAGGTCCTTTAATTTAATGAATTCCAATGTAATTTTCCACTCAACACTCAATGACGCACACTGGGGAGCAGAACTAACACATCTAATCAATATTATAAAATTCCACTCCCCACACTGGTATGAATAGAGTTTACACTGCCACCTCATATTAATATCCTTTACCCAGTGGATCGGCTGTTGGATTGTTTTTTTCACCATTATTGATTTGAACTCGCCGTGTGAATCGAGCTGTTTTCTCAGACAGGTCTCATTTCCTTCACTTGTGACCTTTTAAAACCTGTCAGCCTCCAACTGTGATTTGTGCTCAAATGTATGGTATTTATTTTAATGTAGTTTATTAATTGCGGTAAATGGTGTAGAATCTGCTGCTGGCTTTATTGCTGTGTGTTAAAACTGAATGTTGAAAAGCACACTTTAGAGACTATGACCAATTGCATCTTAAAATATTGAAAAATAGACATTTAGGAACTAAAACCAGCTTTACCTGTTTTTTTGGGCACTTTGGGCCCATTAAGAAACAATCTCAATAAACATGACACCTTTTAATTTGATATGCCGAACTCGTTAGCAAACAGTCGCCCATTCACACATCAAACAGTTACGGAGCAACATTAGCATTCTTTCACTTTCCTTTTAGCTCTGTTTTTGTTTTCCACCAACCCGAGGGAAATATCTGGCTCTTTAGCTGCTAAATGCTCCACTATGTTCACCAGCTTGTCGCTAACTGTCTTTTTGCTGTTTTATGCTGGGCAGGTGGCAGACAGTAAACTGACTCCGCCAGATGGATTGCTTCGCATTTGCTCGGCATATCCATCTGGGAACTTTCCGTTGGAGAACTTTTGGGAAGGGCCGAAAATACTGGTCAGCTGATTGGATAAACCATCTGTCTATCACCAATCAACCAATCAGATCAACGATATATCAAACTCTTGCCGAAACCAGTCGGGAGAAGAAAAACATCTTTTCCTCCGAGAAAAGCCTCCAGTGCCGTTTTTTGCTCTTCTTTCAATGAAGGAATACTTTCTAATTCGGATAAAACTTGCGCGATAGCTACGCTCATCTCATCCGTGGAAGCCGCCACGTTGTTTAGGCTGAACAGTCGCTTCTCATTGCGTCACACCTAAACCCGCCTCAAAACCAACGCTGATTGGTCGGTCGTTTGGCAAACGGCTCCAAATTTTCTCTGTCTCAAGAGGTCAGACTGATCTGCGAGTGGAAAACTGGAGCTCGCGAGATCAGGATGGTCTCACGAGGCTAGGCATACAGGGGATTAATTAGAACTTTTGTGCTCAAAACAGCTGCCTATTGCGTCTGGAAAAAATGCTAGAGAGTGAACGAAAACATTAAATTTGCAGGCTGAAAATGCTAACGCTCCGTAGAGCCAACAGGAACTGCAGAGTTAGCTGATATTCCTTCGTGGGTTCGTCGCTACAAGTGACTCCATCTCATACAAGTAGTCAAGTGATCCACTGTAAATATTGATTACAGCTTTTAAAGTAGTTTTTTTCTCCAATGTTTTAAAACCATCCAAATCTCTTTCTTCATGAAACATCTTGGAGACTGTTAACGGATCTGATGATCAGGACTTTGCACTTTACTGTGCATCCATCAATGTTTTCTTAGAACCTGCGGTAAAATGTAAAACACAAGTGGAGCAGGTCGGGATTCAGTATCTTCATTAGATAGAGGGGAAAATAAATTGTTTTTAAAGTGGAAGAAATTGTGCTTTCTAACATCTAACATTTATCTGCAAAACGCTTGAATAACTGGAGGTGAATGTAAGGATGTCATCACATACTGCTGTTATAGCAACGTGAGAAGGACTCAAAAGGAGGTGGTTACACAATCTTTTTGCACACAATAATTGATGGAGACAGATAGGAATATTGCCAGTGTGAGATACCTGTAATCAATAGGGATGTTGGCTCTCTGACAGGAGTGCAGTGTTTGTGAAACAAGCGAAGACTCTGTGGTGATGTTAATCACAGAGAGAAAATCCCCAGATTCAGGATGTCTGATAATAAAAGATTGTAAATCATGTATTGCCATTATCTTAATAATAGAAACTGTGTGTAAACTGTGTGTTTACAGTTGGTGTTTGAACCTGAATGTACCTGCTGGATTCAAATAAAGTGTTTAAGATGTGAGTGACAGGTTGGTGTACCCTAACCTGACGCGCTAGATGGTTTGTTACACAGAACCATCAGAGAAGCCGTCATTGGAAAATGTTTGGAAAAGGGCAGGCACTTTCAAAAAAATACTTGGCAGGTGATTGGATGAACAATCATTCCATCTAACTCTTGCCGAAGCCAGTCAGGAGAAGGGGAAAATACCTTTTCCATCGAGAAAAGCCTTCAGTGCCATTCTTTGCTCATCCTTCAATGAAAAAATACTCTCCAGTCGGCCTATCTGTGACATCACACACACTTAAATAACGGCCGTAGCTGCCAGTAGCTCCTCACAGGACGCTGATTGGTCCAAACCGCCGGTGGTTCGGACACAAACACATTACGTGAAGCCTGAGAGATGGATTTTTGTGTGACGTTGTGAGAATTCAGCTGCCGTGCACTGGTAAAAGTCATTACTCCGTTAATGGCAGCACAACACTTCACAGCATCAGTTCAGTTATGGTTTAATTCAGTCACTGCATCACCCAGACACTCAAAATGGAGGGGAGGGGTGCGGGGGTATCAGAAGTAATTTAAGGCTTGTTGTGTCTCCCAATCTCTCTAACCATCTTCATGCTTTCTACTTGAGAGAAAGAAGAGGAAGAGAGTGGGGTGGTGAAGGTGAGATAGGAGTACAAACTTGTCCCTTTGTTTCTTCATTAAGACCTGATGAGGGAGAAGCGGAGGAGGGGTGGACAGAAGCATGGAGGATGGTCTGATTGTTGTTTAAGAAAGAACGTAGAAAAAGAAGTAACATTTTGGCCTTCATCAGTAGAAGTAAATAGTGCCAAGAGAGTCTAGAACCACTGTTTTCCTCCTGTCTTTTTACCACTGTGTAAATGTTCAGATGACTCCGTAGTCCCTGAGAGACTTGAGCAGCACCGTGTCCTTGACGTCGCTGAAGACCCTGCGTATGTTGCTGGTGTCTGTGGCGCAGGTGAAGTGCGGGTAGAGAGTCTTCCACTCGTCCCTGTTGTCGCGGTTGGTGGCCTGCTGCTCGTACAACTTGCGGATGTAGTTCTTGGCGTCCTCGGGGTCACATCTGTTACCTGGTAACAGAGGTGAGAAGCAGATGAGAGATGGACGAGGGACAACAAAGAGGTAAAACATGAATTATCGGTGGGATCAGAGCTTGTCATTTTCCAAGAAAAAATACCAAATGATCTCTAGCTCAATTTTTCTCTCTCTCTTATGATGGTAAATAAAAAACTTTGATTTTTTTTTGTACTGTTGATAGTCAACACAAACTGTTTGAAGATGTCAACTTGTGCTTAAGGAGATTGTAAGTGCCAATTTTCTGACTAGTTACTGATTAATCAATAGTGGAAATACTTGTTTGTTGCAGCCTAAACATATTGATTAAGCCTATTAAAAGCATTGATAAAGAGAATAAAGATATAGAAAGGAAGACATCGGAACATTTTATTTTTTATTTAACTAGGTATATAGACTAGAATGGATTAGGTTGGATTACCTACTGTATTTGTAATGCTTTCTGAAGAATGAAAGCACAATTTTATAAAACAAAAATAAATTACAACATTACACATTACAGCACAAATCTTTTTATTTAATTTTCAGCTCCTACTACGTGAGCCCTGTCTCTGTGTGTAACATAGAGTTTTTCCTGCATGCCTCTACAATGTGTAACGTTAGACAGCCAATCAGGAGCATTATTAGATCTTGGAAGAAGCATGCTGCATGCTTATTGGCTCACTGACGCTGATGAGATTCTGTAAGTTCTCAACAATCTTGTCACCTGAGAAAAAGTTCTGTTTTATAATTTCCCAGCTGGCGTAATTTTGTCTGATAAACAGCAGTTGCAGCTCACAAGTGCAAATTGAATGGAAATATGATTACAGGCAGTTTTCATCACCACAGGAATGAAAATCAATTCTTGGGGCTGATGGTCATTTTATTGAGTATTCTTTCAGAAAATACAACCTAGTCATTACTTGATAACTACCTCTCTCATGTCATCAGGATGTTGTGATGTTGTAAGAGCAAATGCTGAACTTCTAACAAATAGCGTGCATGATAAAAACTTGGAGCATCACAACACCATTACACAAAGGCAACGCAAGCCAGAGCATTGGGGGGAGGGGTCCTGTTTGTAGGGCTGCAACTAATAATTAGTTTACAATATTGTTTATATCCTTTCATTATTGTTTAAACTATGCAATACAGTGCAAATCAAAAGTTTACAGTGACGTCCTCCAAGTGGCTGTTGTGTTTAACCAGCAGTACACAACTCAAAGATATTTAACGTACCAAACTAGAGTTGCAACCATTAATTGATTAGTCAATCAATAAAACTGGCAACTTTTTTGATAACTGATAATTTAATAATTTGTCTTTTTTATTACAGCATCTCAAATTTCAGGATTTGATGCCTTTCTTGGTCATATTTGATTAAACCAGACATTTTGGGGTTTTTGACTGGTGGTCGAATAAAACAAGCTATGGAAATAGATTTCCCTGGGCTGTGGGAAATTATAAAGACATTTTACACTATTTTCTGACATTTTATTGACAAAAAAATTAATTGATTGAAAATATTTGTTAGTTGCAGCCCTACATTAAACAAAAAATATATACTTTTTAAGAACTGGAAGCAGTGACTGTCTGGAATTTTTTGATAAATGATTCAATTAGTTTTGCATCAACAGACTAATAATTTCATTGACTAATCATTTCAGTGCAAGTCCAATTCACCAAATTTCTCACTGTGTTATGGTATGGTATTGGACTGCAGGGCTACTAAACAAAAGTAGCCTTCACATGTAGTTGCAGCAGCAGCAAGAAGGGCCACACAGGAACACGGCAGCATTAGAAGTAAATAACAGTAAATAGCAGCCAGAGGTAGGAACTGCTCAGAGTTGTCATTAAGGTTAAATTGACATTAAGGAGCTTGACCCTGTATGAGTCATTGTTTTACCCTGCCAACTCTGATGGTAAAACATTACACACACACACACACACACACACACACACACACGCGCGCGCGCGCACACACACACACACACACACACACACACAAATAATCACCGGCAGTCACTAATTACCACCCTGCACACACACACACCCTTCACACATGTACACCCAGGGTTTTGTGGGGGTGCAGGGCTTACGGGAAGCACAGTATCTCTCTGTGGTTGCCATGGGTAACAGAGGGAGGTCGGGGGGAGGTGGAGACTGTTAGGGCAACGCTGTACAGCCTTTCACACCAGCAGAGCTACAGGCTGCAGCCACATCATTAAGCACACCATGTACCTGGAAGTGACTAATTTGCAACTGTGTGTGTGTGTGTGTGTGTGTGTGTGTGTGTGTGTGTGTGTGTGTGTGTGTGTGTGTGTGTGTGTGTGTGAGAGAGAGACGCTAGCTAAAAAAAGATATAATGATTGCTGGCTTTGCTGACACCAGGACAACAGTGATGGAGGGTTCAGAGTCAGGGACGCACTGTGCCTGAAGTCACTGCAAATTTTTCTTTTAATTTATTTTAATACATTATTTTCAGCGGGTGCAGCAGGATGTGATGAGATAGCTGTGTGCCCGAGGCAAATTGGTCGGCGAAGCAAAACAACATCTCTACCATCTTTGGTCTCGGACATGATTCTGTCCACACTGTGATGAGAATACACACCTGCAGACTTGCTGCAATTGTGGTTGTTGATGGTGGTGAAATATGTGCTGCTGATTCGGCTCTGCCCCCAGGCTTTCCCTCGAATACTGTTGTAATTTGTAGTTTCAACCCCAACTTTGAGCTTCACCAAAGCCTTGGATTTAGTGTTGAGGACACACACTGTCCTCAACACTATCAGTTATGCACAAACTTGTTTGATCAGTTTACTATGTTTGTACTATACACATATATAACGTATGTACATTAACTATTACTAGTATTAGAAACTAGTATTTTCCTCATTGATCAATCGACATCATTTGGCTTGAGGCTCTGTGAGAGTGTACTTAGTGCTCTAAGCTAAATGCTGATGCTAGCATCGTAATGCTCACAATGACAGTGCTAACATGTTAATGTTTATCAGCTTTGTTAACCATTTTTACTGTGTTAGCATGCTAACATTTGCTAATTAGCACTAAACACGTACAAAGTACAGCTGAGGCTGATGGGAATGTCATTAGTTTTGCAGGTATTTGGTCATAGGACAATTTGCCTGCTTTTGGTGCTAGGAGAAAATGTAAATGATCACCAAAGTAATTACAATTCATCATGAGGGGGGCATGAATGTCTGTACCAAATTTCATGGCAATCCATCCAATAGTTCCAATAGTTACGATATTTCAGTCTAAAAAGTGATGGTTATTACTATGTAATATAACCTCACTATAAGTGAGCTTATAGCTTACCCGTGAAGCTGGGGAAGTATTTCTGCAGGTCAGAGGTCAGGACTTTGTCAGCCAGGATGTCAGTCTTGTTGAGGAAGAGGATGATGGAGGTGTTTGAGAACCAAGGAGAATGGATGGTGGTGTAGAACAGAGCCAGACTCTCATGCATACGGTTCTGAAGACAGAGACAGAATCAGATATCGTACTGGAGGCTGTTGCACTCTGTCCTTCAGCTCAATATAGAGGGTTTGTTGTAGATAAATAAATTACACCAGTCTCCCAGTTTTTGAGAGATGATTTCGACTTGAAGAGAGAAAAACACGATTTCTCAGGAATGGCAAGACAGATGTGGATGTCTGGGGACGAAGCAGTCCTTTAAAGAGAGGAGGGGGGAAGTTAATGGGGGGTCTGAGCACACGGGCCACTGTGGAGGTTAATGAATGTGTTGGCAGACTAAAAAGTGGCTAGGTGAGATAAACGGCTTAGTAACAGGATGGGAGGGAAGGACAGACGGAAGGCAACAGAGGGCTGGAGAGGCTGAGAAGAGAGACGGGGGGTGGGGGGGGGGGAGATTTCTTGTGCAAGAGTGAAGCCTGCTGGTAGACGTATGAAATTACTGCAGTGAGAAAACATTCGGACGAGAGACACAAGAGAAAATGGACGGATGAATCCCACAGTTTCAGTTACTGGTTAATTTAAAGATTTAGATTTTTATTTCGAAACATCAAATCAGTTGATGAAATAGAATGCATTGTTTTGTTGAGATTAAATTACCAAACTGTATATAAAGCAGTTCAAATAAAATGTGCCTGCCTCGACCAATGACATAGTTAACAGGCTGTTCATATGTTAATGCAGCAGTAATAATAATGCGGCTGCACCTAACGATTATTTTAATAATCGATTATTGCTTAGTCTATAAATTATCATAAAATAGTGAAAAATATCATGACAATACTGCACTATAGAGTGTTTTCTGGTATTACTACTCTTACTTAAGTAAAGGGTATTTGTTTTGACATATGAGGGTGTTTCTATTATTTTGTCCACATTCTGCAGTGCTAGACCGTGTGAGGGACATAGACAAATTTCTCAGTGCTCTTACAATGGTCTCTCTCTCCTCCAGGACCTGGTCGTACTCGCTGAGGGAGGCCAGGAAGATGAGGGAGGTGACGTTTTCAAAACAGTGAATCCACTTCCGACGCTCCGACTTCTGACCGCCCACGTCCACAATCCTGCCAGGGACCGGAGCAGAGGGAGGAAGGAAAGGTTTAATAGGGCACGAAAAAAGCAACTTGAATCAAAACTAGCAACCAATCGGTGCTAATGCTGCTCAAATTACATTACATGTCATTTAGCTGACGCTTTTATCCAAAGCAACTTACAATTGCTATATATGTCAGAGGCCGCACACCTCCGGAGCAACTAGGGGTTAAGTGTCTTGCTCAGGGACACATTGGTTGATGTATCGCGGTGGGAATTGAACCCTGATCTCCCACACCAAAGGAATGTGTCACATCCACTGCGCCATCACTACCCATACATAAGATATGTATACAGAGCAGTCACTAAGTATTTAGACGGTTGTTTTGGTTCTGTACTCCACATATGAAATCACTGTGTTTTCTACACTGTTTACCCGATATGAAGGAAAACACACTCAAATTAAAACTGGAAGTCAGAGCTTTAACCTCCCACGTTGCTAAATGTCTCAACAAAACCCTGAGATATTCTGGTGAACAGATAATAAACAATTAGAATGGTTGTTTAATTTTGATGTGTGAAAGTTAGCTCACTTTGTCTCAAAAGCTGGGGGAAAGAAGTCAAGATGGACTATTTAAAGGGGCTGTGGTCGATATTCAGAACATTAATATGTAGCAGCAGACAAATATTTGTTATGAAAAGATATAGTGGAGTAATGGCGTCCTGAGCAGAGAATGAAGTCACACTCCCTCTGTGTTAGGGCTGGGCGATATGGAGAAAATCAAATATCACAATATTTTTGACCAAATACCTCGATATCGATACCGCAACAATATGGTAGTGTTGACTATTGGTGCTTTCATAAAATATTTACACAATGAGATTTTTTTATAAATAATCATCAGTAATGTGGATATAATGACTAAGTGGGGTAAAGGCAAATAATAGAACAGTTACAACAGTCTGGTAGTTCAGATAATGACATCACTTTACTGTAATGCAGCCTTTAAAACCAGGAAAAGACAACACTTATGCCATATTACGATATTATGATATCCAAAATCTAGTCTCATATCACGATATCGATATAATATCGATATATTGCCCAGCTCTACTCTGTGTATGTTGTAATTTAAACTTCTCTGTTCTATGTTTTGATAGCCGGTCCGGCCGCATGTGCATGTGGCCGTGAAAAAATGTGGGTATTTCATTTATTCAGGAATGGTCTGTGAGAGCCGTGTGGAGGCAATCCCAGCCCACTGTTTTTTCGGTTAAGGTTAGGGCTGTCCAAATAATTGAAATTTAATCGTGATTATGATTTCGGCTCCCAATGATCACAAAAACAGAATAATCGAGAAAAACAATTATTTAGCTCATTACGTTTTGCAAGTAAACTCTTATTTTCTCTTGTGTTCTGAATGAAAAAATTAAGTTTCAATAGGAAAAGTATTAAGGCAAAGTTCACAGTTGTGTTTTTTTTTTTACTGTTGATTTATTTAACTTTTTCCACTGTTTTTTTAAGTTCAATAACTGCAACATCTTTCCAGAAGTCAACGAGTAATCGTGTTAAATTATCGTGATTTCAATATTGACCGAAATAATCGTGATTATATTTTTTCCCATAATTGAGCAGCCCTACTTCAAGTACAGATGTTTCATTAGTATTTACTCTGATTTCTCCAGTATTATATAGTGTATGTTTCTGTCAGTGATTTATTCATCCTGTTGAGGGGTTAGGGTTAGGGCTTATGAAGGTCTAAAAATGTCATTGTGACAATTACTCAAACTGGTTTTCTTTACTTTTGGACTTTTTTGTATTGAAAATGAACGCTCGATCTGGCTTTGATGAATTTGTGATGTCTTGTACTGTAAGTGTCTGTGCAGGCTGGGTATAGCCGCATCCAATGTGCTGGAGTACAGAGCCAAGACAAACCTTTGAGCTATACCATAATGATTTAAGAGCAAGTGTCATTTAATTTGGGAACACAACGTTCCTCTAAAAGTGAACTTTGATCTTTGTCTGCTTAGCTGTAGTCAGATCCCCCTCTGGTTTCAGAAAGAAACAATACTAACAAGTTATAAATAAACCCAGAGAGCGACACCTCACTTCCCGGACTCGACAGAAATGTGATCCTGTTGTGGCCATACAGGCGTGAGCAGACAAAGCACCTGCATGAGTCAATAGTGTTTGTTTTTTTTCACCACGCAGTGAATAGTGTCGGTGTTAGGTTCCTCCCTCTTAACAGGTTGGTAATCTGAAGACTGGCCACCTTAGTGTGATGGTCTTGATGATGAAGGAGTAGTCATGGATGCCCGTGGTGGGGAATCGTACTCGCAGCACGTCCTGTTCTGTGGGGATGTAGTCTGGGGCGGCGATGCGGTCCAGGTTACTCATGTAGCTGAAGGAGAGAAGAAGGAAAGAGAAAGTTTTTACAGCGGTGCTAAAGAGTCTGTGTTTGACACAACGGGAGAACTCCAGTAAAACATTTTGTCTCTGTTTACACGACATCCATCGACCATGTAAAACAAACTGAAGTGACACGAGATATATGATTAAAAAAAAACCTGTGATTAAAAAAAATACAAGAAGGGAGTGGAGCGAGTCCATATCACCCTGTTGACAGACGACGGCTTTATGGCTTGTGTTGATACAAGCTGTTATTAGCTTCTGCCTGCGTTTTCTCATGCACACACGGTGATGACTGAGGTGCTGGGTAAACACTGGACAGAGCAGCAACAGAAAAGAGAAAACAGGCTGACTCTTTGTTATGGGATACATCAGATACTTTGAGCGTGAGGCTCACGCCCATTGTATGTTAAGTCGTTTCATGTTGATTATAAAGACACATTATAGAGGGGGTAGTTCTGTACTGTGACTTTTTCAGATTTTCCTTATCAGTTTAAAAGATAATTCATGCAGCAAGTCTAGCAAGACAGTTGGCTGTTTCTTTCTCAAATACTTTTTGATGAAATGGTGATTTCAACGTGGCTGAAAAATGGCTGGATACAGTCCAGTAAGCAAAGAACTAGCTCCCTCCAGTGGTTTCAGTACAAAATACAAAGGCCAAAACGTATTCTGAGTGCTACGATGACAGACAAGGATCATGTGGGGCTGGAAAAAACGACAACAAAAAATGAGGCAATGTCAACAACAAAAAGTATCCCTTCTTTTAAGAACTCTCCTGAAATGACAAAAATAAAAGAAAACTACAACTGAGAATATAAAAACACTTTAACCCTTGTGTTGTCTCCCCGTCAACCATGAAAAAAACCTTTCTGTTGTCCCTATCTCAATGTTTTAGTCGCTTTTTTAAAAAGTTTATTTGATGATTTTGGTGTTTTTTCCCCAACGTTTTGGTCACTTTTTTCAACATTTTTATAGCTTTTTCTGATGTTTTTATCACTTTTTCAATGTTTTGGGTGTTTTTTTTTCCATGTTTTGGGTGCTTTTTCCGACGTTTTTGAGGCTTTTTCCCATCTTTTTCATTGCTTTTCCCAAACATTTCCGGCACTTATTTCGACGTCCCATACTTTCTGATATCATTTTTTTTTTTTTTTTTTTTAAACGGGGTCAAATTTGACCCGAAGACAACATAAGGGTTAAAAAAAATGACAACAAATAAGTACATACAGCTTCTCCGGCCCTCCTTACTTTTTCATTTAAAAGACAACATTTTTTGGGTGTGTGTCTACTTGTGAGTTTTGGTACAAAGGTCAGATGTGGCATAAACAAACAATACAAACCATATGTCCACACATTCTCTTGTCATACATTAGATGGTACCAATACTGTGATGTTACCGCTGCAGTTGTGTCCTTACTTTACTACAGATAACGTATTTAACGTCTGGACCTGTTTAGCCTTTTTCTTACGTTCTGATTATTTGGTTTATGCCTCTTTGATATTAGAATGATGGCACATCTTGCTGCTTATGTTCAAAGCACTTATTGCTAGTGCTATCTAGCCATGCAAATGAAGACAAATGAACAATTGTCAACAATTTCAGTCATTCAGTCTTTTTTTCTTTTATATTTTGCTGGTTCTGAAAAGTAAGAATTTGCTACTTTTATTTGTCCTATATCATTGTAACTTAAATATCCGTGTGTTTGAACTTTTGGTCAAATAAAATAACCAATATGAAGACTTCACCTTGGACTTTTTTGACATTTCGTAGATTGAGCAATTAATCGCTAATGAAAATGAACATTAGATGCAGCCCCAGTCATAATAATATACGCTTTGAAACCACTAAGACTCTTTGCACTTAGAAAGTGTTTTAATCTCAGATGTCTCTAACTTTATCTCTAAAGTGTGCAGTAAATACATATACAGGACAGATTACTTTTGTCATTTATTCCTTTTTTTCACAGACGTTGTGATAACCCGTCTTGTGAAACAGTGTCTATCATGGATTCCTGTGTTGTGATGTCATCTTTGGTTACTTGCTGTGACAGTGTTTGATCATGATTGCCCTCTGATTGCTAGCCCTAACTCAGGGTGTAGTACTACAGTGTAGAGAGCTCTGACTTTAACTGTGACACAGCTACTCACTACTCAGTGGAGTCCAGGAGCTGGTACTCGCAGCGACGGCTGTAACAGACCCGGATGCCCGAATCTGCCCAGAGGCGGCGGATTGCGTCAACGTAGCCGCGCTCCAGTTGGCGGATCTGCACTGTGTTTATGTCCTGCAGCCACTTGGCGTAGATCTGAAAGACAGCGAGAGACTCGGCATATTAGATTTTGTGCTGTACCGTGTTTGTGACGTTTTACAAAACCCTGTATCTGACTGTTTTCTTTATGTTTATGGGAGTACATTTCTTTTCTTCTCTTCTTTTTATAGACTACAACATGCTCAGTGTGTGTGTGTTTCTGTGCAGCCAGTGTTTAATGCCTCTTGTTTAATGTGGGCACAATTGCACGACTCTGGGGAGTGCACTTGCCCTGATGCCCGCACACGTGTGTTGACGTGTGTTTGTTTGTAAGTGTGTTTGTAAGTGCGTGCGTGCGTGTGTTCATGTGTGTTTAGGTCTATGTTATGTGTCTACCTCATTCTCAGGGTTGAAGTAGGGGATATTGAGTGCGGCCATGGCTCCTATCATGGCCTTCATGGCTGTGAGGATGTTCTGGAAGATGCATTTGGCAAAGGTCCTCCTCTCCTCCTCTGAGAAGCCTCGTCCGTGGATGATCCTCATCTGTCGGATGAAGGTGGTTTTTCCGCTCTCCCCAGTACCTGAGGAAATAATAATGACAAAATGAATTATATATAGTACGACTCTGTCAACAGGGCAGCTCAGAGCCTAGCACCGTCGCCTCACTGTTTGTTGGTGTGGGCCTCTGTTTATTCATGTTCTACTTTATGGGTTTCCTCCATGTTTTCCAGCTTCCTCCCACTGTCCAAAGACTTGCAGGTCAGGTGACCTGTAGGTGTGAGTATGTTTGTAATTGGCTTACAAAATGGATAGATGAATGTGATTTAAAAATGGCCACTAAAACGTGCCATACATTTCTCCACAGTGGGATCTATCTGAAATGTGAAAATGTTAAAAGAGCTCTAAATATTTTTACTTCATTTTAGGTTCCAGTTTTTAATGGGGTTAATGGTCTGAAATACTAACTAGATTTTGCTCATAGTGATACACCCACAGAAAATTATCCCATCAGGTGGTTGGTTAGCTCAGTGGGTATTGCAGGCGCACATATGCAGAGGTTTAAGCCTCGACGTGGAAGGTCCAGGGTTGGAATCTACGTAGGGATTTAGTGTTGTTCCGCTCATTGTTTTGTTTTTTTCAATGTTTTGGTTTGGTTCATTCATAAAAGCTCACACTGTACGCTACCTGCTCAGCATAAAACAGTTAAAGTGAACGACACGCTGGTGAACACAGTGGAGCATTTAGCAGCTGAAGAGCCAGATATTTCCCTCAGGAGTTGGTAGAGACCAAAGCAGAGCTAAAAATAGAGTGAATTTACCCTGTCGCCTGAAACACAACTCCAAATAAATGTTATTGTTGCTGTGTCTGCTGCATGTGTAAAGGAGCAACTGTATTTTAACTTTATAAGGACAATGTTTATAGAGTGTGGTCTAGACTTACTCTATCTGTAAAGTGTCTCGAGATAACTCTTGTTATGATTTGATACTATAAATAAAATTGAATTGAATTGAATTGAATGTTGTGTTTAAGTGCACCAAGTGGCCAAAATATATATAAAAAATGCAGCTTTGAAGTAGCCAGAAGAAAGATTCAACCTTAAATAGTTGTGATAATACAAAATATGAAATAGCTTGATAGACATTTTGAGATGTCATAACAGGAAACGCACAAGTGTTAATTCATTAATAACAATAACAAGCCGTCGTCGTTTCCTGTGTGTTTCCTTCTATGAAGAGTCAAAATGGATACTGCAAAAACAGGGTTTTTTATTTAAGTGAATAGATGTGTGGGCTGCTATTAAATGATTCATTAAAACTCTTTAGGAAAGAACAGTAGATGTAAAATACATGTTGTCAGAAGCAGAATTTCAAGAAGACTATACTGTGAGTGACTACAGCGTTGTTTCTCTTCGCTGTTCATTTTCAGCCTCAGAGATTAAAGTCAAATAGTGCCTGAGATTATAAAAGAAATACTGAATTATTTTCATTTGAAGGAATATTGTGTTGATACTTTACAGCTTCCTTTTTATTTCATCTATATTTCTGTATTTCACAACAAGTTGTCTGTCTGTATAGTGCTCCACACACATGTATGGGGAGGTTGACAGGCTGCAGAGCAACACTGCACCTGTTGCAACACCACCTCCAGTCGTGATTTAGTTGCTGTTTAGAGTTCTGCCTGGTGCTCTTTAAATGTGTATCATTAAATCAGCCATTTCTGCAAGAGGAAACTAAAACCCTTAATATTGCACCAAACACTTTGTTGTAATTTCTCAACACTGCTTTCAGGGAATAGCATATAATCCTCCAACCAATCAGAATTTTTTTCTGTCTGTTTCCGTACACAAACATGTATTTTCTGTCATTCTATGCCGTGACAAAGGAAATAAGACACGGGAAAAAATTCAATATAATTGTTTACTGTCTCTCCATATCATTGCAGGGTTTCCCCCAGGGAATTTACCAGAGGTGGTAAGGCAAGTGTACATAAGGCAAAGACAATAGGCTCGTTCGAGATGAGCCAGGTCTGCGCAGAATCGATCACCGGCGATCGCCACCCAATGCATGCCGGTTAGATTTGTGTCTGACTTGATCCCGACTTGCTCTGATGTCATGCACATGTGGGCAACGATAACCTCACGAGATCAAGGCGGCCGCAGTTCTGAGACGCAGGCAGCGCAGTTGCTTTTCACCGACTGCAAGACCCACGTGGACCCAGGGCATGCTGGGAAATGCCTGGCTCTCAGCTGATTGGTTCAGAATCGACTCAACATGATGACGTTTTATAGATTTTGAATTGGAGGGATTTTAACTGCTATTTGTCTGATTTAAAGGCTTATTCTGTACAGAACATGTGTGGCTGATAGTTCCGTTTAGAAGTCAGAGAGACTAAATCCGTTCAGATTACGGATCATCTACTGTCTGTTGTTTATTATCATCAGCTCACATTTTTTTAAAGATTATTTTTTGGGGCATTTTAGGCCTTTAATTCCACAGGACAGATGACGACATGAAAGGGGAATGACATGCAGCAAAGGGCCGCAGGTCAGAGTTGAACCCACGGCCACTGCGTTGAGGAGTAAACCTCTATACGTATATGTGCGCCTGCTCTACCAATTGAGCTAATCCGGCCTCACTCAGGTGGAGCATTTTAACAGCTACTCTGTCTTTATAAAACAGCTGGAGACTGTGTACAAGCTGATAAATGGGTCTTATAACATTTTATTTAAATCAGAATCGGACCTAACAGGATGTGAGTGTTTCTGTGACTTCCTATTCAGCCTGAAGGCTGCTGGGAACAGCTGGAAACTGTCCGACTTCACAGCAGATTTTTGTCACCGCCCCCGGCTGCTGCCGCCTGCTCTCGTCCACTTTACAGGCGAGGCGCAGTTCATCTCAAACGAGCCTAATCAGTTAGCAAACTAGTTGCTGATAAATTTTCTTGATTAATCAACTAATAATTCAGCCTTATGCCCCCTTTAATTCACCCATTAATACTCTGTACCTGTCAGCTGGGTATATCTGACAGCTGAAAGCATCAAAGCACCGCTGCTGCCAATTAGGTCATTAAAAAGTCATCCAACCGGCTATAAAGTGGGCATGTAGGTTTTACCATTCAAATACCAATCTGGACCATTCTTTACATACTTGCAGGGTGACACAAGTATGCTTTACGTAGTTTTCTCACTTGGCTGCTGCGAGCTACCAAACAAACAGGCCAAGCAGTTATAATTTGCATAAAGGGCGTTCCTTTACAGTGTCCTCTTTTGATTTTCTGTCAGTTTGATTTATTTTGTTTAATAAATATATATTGCCATCACTGATTTTGTTGTTGTGGTTACTCTCATAGGCCTCATACTGCCATCATTAATGTAAAAGATGAACAAAGGTGCTCTGTGTGCAGTCACTGACCCAGCAGGAGAATTTTAATTTCCCTTCTCTGCTTCTTCTTCTGCTGCTTGAGGATCCTCTCGATCTCTCTGTCCACAGCGATGGTCGTCTTCTCCTCCTCGGATAGAAAGCACACACACATGCGGTGGCACCACTGAGAGCAGCCCGCCATGGCCAAAACCACTGAAATGAAACTGTTAATGAATAATCAGCTGTATGTAATGAGCCGATAAGGACTGACAATAAAATCGTTGTCAAGTTGCCCTGTGTCCGTTTGATGTCCCTTAATGAATTGTTACTTTGTAGGTAACATTAGACCTGTCAGGATTTATTCTAGCACACACCCCCCCCGGAAGTCTTCCTACTACACTGTAGCTGTATTCATATAGCCAATGCAAACAGGTCAGAGTTTAACTTTAAATGGTGTTTCACACTTAAACAGTGTAGCAGGAGCTCTGCCAGATCAAGCTTTCTTTGAAATATTCACCTGGTTGACTCATTTTCAAATCAACTTCGACTGCTGTGACAATTCAAGTTTATTCAAGAGGAGTTTGGAAGTTACAAATAGAAAACAATGAAGCGCCTTACCTCCCAGTCAGTCCGTCACACTCCCTGAAAACGAGCAGGTAACGTTACACACTCCGAATGCTTCTCGCGGTCCATTTCCCACCGTGTCCCGGGTCCACTTCCACCTGCAGTTAACAGCTACTGTCGCTGAAGCGCACGAGCAGCGGCACTACCCTGCTGACACGGAAACTGACATGAAACTTCTGTTTTTCAGCCCACGTCAAACAACCTGCCGCTCGGCGAAGTCCACCGTCCGCGTCTACAGAGGAATGTGCAGCTTCTGTGGTCCGCTGGAAACTCTCTGTAACAGGAATGCGCTCTGGCGACTCTGCGGCAAGAGAGCGGCAAACAACCGCAGCAGCGCCGGAAGTTAGACGGTTGTGCCTATAAAATAAAAGCATGTTGCTATTTTACATATAATTGTGCATAAAAGAAACATTTAGATGATGACATGGACTAAATTGCTGGGTTTTGCTAATTATGAAAACAATGGAGTATATTTGAAAGCATCACATAGGCCTACAAGTAGTGGTTTAATAGCCTATAGCCTAAGTCATTTACACGAGTCCACTTAAATACAATTTTATGACACACAGTAGCTATGAGTTGCCATTTTATGCTTTATACTTTTATATCAAAGGGAAATAATGTACTTTTTACTCCAGTACAGCTTTAAAATAAAATATAAAAATATGATGCAATTTTTTGTAATAAACTACCCAAAAGAATATGAAAATAGTTAGCCCCACCTCGATAGGCTATAACATTAATATACTGCTTACACATTAACGCATTGGTAAGAATAATCCACTAGTATAATAGGCCTACATGATAATAGAACTCTTTTTTTCTGTATAATGAGTGCAATCTTTTGATACTTAAAAGTACATGTTATGTAAAACACTTAAATACTTTTACATAAGTGACATTTTGAATGATTGATTTTTACTTGTGGCAGAGCTTTTTTTTCATGCAGGCAAAACACATGCTATGACATCACAATTGTGACCAAACACGCAACATGCTTAAGAAGTAGAATCCATACAGGGTAGCACAGCAGTATATTTCTGCCCCTTCGTGACTCATTGTTGATACTGTGACCACTCCCCGGGTATATTGTTCCAAAGTAAATAAGCTGGTCACGAGTCTTGCATGACGTCTGCATGAGGTGAACAGATATGACAGAATACACAAAGCCAAAACCGCTGCATGTGTTGACAGCAAATTTGATATATTAGCCTGTGAATATAGCTGAAAGTCACAGGACCTAAGTTCCCGGTTAGGATGTAGGTAGGCTAGTTGGAGTCTGTTTTGTAGGTCTTTAAAAGGCAAAAGTCTAATAAGTCAAATGGCAAATGCTGTTTGTGTCAATTTTGGTTGTTGTTCATTGTTCTTTTGCATGTGTTATCTGTTATTCTCTTCCTGTATACATATGTGAATGTCTTTGCACAAGTATAATTTAAAAAAGAAAACAAATCACTTTTTATACAGGCATTTTCTTTTGTTAAAAATAGAGATTATCTCTGTCTAACATGTTGGGGTTTCATTTATTTACTTTGGTGTTTTGTATGAGGCTCCACCAGTGTTGTGCCTGTTGAGACAACAGCATTATTATGAAAAACTTATACCGGAAGCTCTTATTCTTTCAACTCTGGTTTGACAGCAGCATGAATCAGTGTGCTGCGCTGCGGATAAAGTTTCGGCTGCTTGTTGCTGCAGAGTCTCGCCTGTTTCATGTTTTAGCTGAGCTCGAGTTAAATCACAGACACAAAAGTTTTACTGAATTATAATTAATCAAATAGTGAAAGTTTAAACTTTACATTGCCAGCTTTCAGCTCATAACATTTTAATAGGCTATTAGGCTATTTATTATTTTATTATTTTGTACATTTGAAACCTTTAGTTGATCTTATTTCAAAATATTAGTAGTAGGCCTATAGCCTGGCCTACTACAAACACAAAGTGCCTGTAGGAGTGATTTTATTCATAGCAGCACTTTGTGAATCACCCTGAAAGTGTTTTCGTGGCAGAGATAAAGTGTACAACAGGTATTTAGTCACTCCTCTCGGCTGCTATTTGGGTGTCAATCTTTTGTCTCAGGCAGCAAAACCGGTTGGTCTAAGGCTTCATGGTCTCAGATATTGAGATCACCTGAGCTCTGCATTGCCGTGAGAATAATGTGGTGAAAGACCAAGAGAGGTGTGTATGGAGGGGTCTTTTTAGTATAATATAAAGCATATGGAATGTAATTGTGTAGTTGTTGTTCCTGTAAACATGGCCCTTTGGGATACTTGTAATGTACTTGTAATGTGTGTGTGTGTGTGTGTGTGTGTGTGTGTGTGTGTGTGTGTGTGTGTGTGTGTGCGCGCGCACACTAAGGACACATAGGCCTATATAACATATCCCTAGTGTTTTTGTTGAGGATATACGTTTGTATTTGTTAGAAAGTCAGTTTACACAAATAATAAATGTACTATTTATATTAATTAATGTATGTGTGTGTGAGTTGTTTTGCTGTGTTCGGAGTTTTATGAAAATATCATATCATACTCAAAAAAAAGGTACAAAACAGTTTTTGCAGTTTTTTTCATGAGGGAAAATGTATTATTACAATATTATATGTCAAGATGAATCTGGTATGAACCTGAAATTCTGAGAGGATGGGAGAGAGAGAAGGAAAGTGACAGAAAGAAAGAAAGACAGAAAGCGTGCATAGCAAGTGGGTGTGGACTGACAGTAACAGGAAAGTACCTGCCTCATCCTTCTAGTATCAGCAAGTTAGATATTTGTGGTGTTCTTTTGATGGCAGAGGTGAATCTGAATCTGCAAGAATGATACAACACATTGTATAATTGGGTCGGCTCTGTAGGTGTCGTATCATCTTGTAGATGAATCCTTACAGACAGGAAGCAGCAGGAAGAAGAGGGTGAGGGGGGGTGTCTAACTGCATGTCAATCACTGCTCATGCACATGCATTCATTCTCCCTTGTGGGGGGAGGGGCTTAGGATACTGTTTTGGGCTTTAGCGGAAAGGGGGGAGGGACTGAGAAGTTGTCGATGTTCAAATTGTTTTAGCTAAGGCCTGGATCTTCGCAATCCTACCTACAGCACCTTTAATCTGTAGTATTTGTGTATGTGTAAACCAATAAACTAAACTAAACAATTAATTAATTTGTGTAAACTGTTGTTCAGCAAGAATAACCATTCAAACACAATTGTTCAAACAGCATTATTGTTTAGATAAATGCACATTTGCACAACATTAACCCTGCTCATGAGATTCCCTTTAAATGTCAACCACAAAACGCAATTAAACACTTTTACAAATGCTCTTTGATTCACTATACCGGTTACCAACCTTTGACCCCTCAGCTTACATATGTCCAGTGGTGGAAAGTAACTAAGTACATTTACTCAAGGACTGTACTACAATTTTAATGTACCTGTACTTTACTTGAGTATTTCATTTGTTTTGTTTTTGCTACTTTGTCCACTATATTCCTGAGTCAAATATTGTACTTTTGAACTCCACTATGTTCAGATTAATAAAAATATTTAGTTAAATACTAAATGTAATCAACAGATACATTACTACGTATGTATTAAATTGGATAAAGATATAATTTCATTGATCCATTGGTGAAATTCACAAGCTACTTGCAGTGTATATAGGTTAAGTCCCACCTTTACCAGCTGCAACATTAAAGTAATGTACATTTTAATGCATCAATAATTATAACTCAATAATTTACATTATTCTGAAATGGGCTGTTCTGCATAATGAGTACTTTAATTTTGGTACTTTATTTATATTTTGATGCTAATACTTATGTACTTTTACTTAAAGTGGCTATATTTAAAGCAGCCATATTATGCTCATTTTCAGGTTCATGATTGTATTTTAAGGTTGTACCAGAATAGGTTTACATGGTTTAATTTTCAAAAAACACCATATTTTTGTTGTACTGCACCGCTCTCTCTCACTGCTGCAGCTCCTCTTTTCAGCTGGTCTCTGTTTTAGCTACAGAGTGAGACCTCTTTTCTTCTTCTTCTTCTGTACTATCTTTGATAGCACTTGCACATGCCCAGTAGCTCAGATGTAGATCATGTCAGCTAGCTAGCTCCATAGACAGTAAAAGAAAGGCTGTTTTTACAACTTTGGTCAGTTACAAGGCAGGATTAGCTGGGAGACTTCTAAATGAGGGCGCATGTAAGTAGTTCTTTTGTAGATTATGGTGAACTTGTGTGTGTTGTAGCAGTGCTTTGCTATTGAGAACGAGGTAGCATGCTAGCGTTAGCATGCTAGCGTTAGCATGCTAGCGTTAGCATTAGCGCTACGAGCTAATGGTTGCGGTTAGCCTGCTCGTTTCGGCTTGTGACATCACAAGCCGTGCAGATTTTGACCAGCTCACCCAGAGACTGAAGGCAGGACACATTCAGAAACTGTATCTCACTCTAAACAGCATGGATGGATTCTTTTCAAAGTTTGTATGTGTGTGGAAGCACCAGAGACACAACATAACACCCCAAATCCCAGAAAAAGTGATTTTTTCATAATATGGGCACTTTAACTTTCAGTTTGTGTTGATTCTAGCGGCCGCTTTGGACAAAAGCGGTAGTGTTTTTACCACACCTGCTGTCGTAAAGGTCTTTTCTTTAGGGTGCTTTATTGTCCACTGTAGATTACCAAGTTAGCGTTACTGGGAGGTCATACAGTTGCGATGAATGTTTTGCTCAGACAGAAAAGTATTAATTTACAATAAGAGAATAAGATACAGATGCATCGTTGCATACGGTAACTTAGCCTACTGCATGTATTGTGAGCTAAACCGGGTATCACTGTCACTGTGTCACAAGCCAAAGCATTAAGAGAAATAACTTATATAGCACATTTCATGAAAACCCATGGACACTTTACACAGGTACAGGGGGACAAGGGAAAAGAAAATAGGCCAACACAAACACGGCCACTGGCGTTCAACCACATCGCGCATTGTAAAGTTATTTTATAAATGAAATAGACATATTACATACACGAGGGCCAATTCGGGGACGTTTTTGAATCATTTACAATACCGTAATTGTATCCATCTGTTGATAGCCCGACCGAGATTGACTCGGTTTTGCCCGTTGTCTTTCACTTTCCCTTCTAGCTTTTAGTTATTCTTCATTTATTTCCTTTTTTTCTGTGATGGCCCTGCCCCAGTATCAGCCGTAACTACAGCAGATAACTTCTAAAATAAAATTAAAATACAATTAGGCCTACATAAAGAAATCTCCTGCTACCTTTTACCTGGCTGGATGCACTAACACAGGCTTTTCCGGTGATACACCGAAATCTGTGACCCATCAGAATGTGTGCTCTGTAGCGCCGTCTACATGCCGTAAATCATTCTGTGACTTTGCGGTAAAAAAAAACTGACCTGGGCAGAGGCCTTAATAAAAACTATATAAAACGTCCTTCTTTTCACCGTTAGTCTCGTTTGCAGTTACAGGTCATTTATGATCATCAGAAGGAACATTACACAGTGTCAGAAACATGTAAAAGTTACATATAGTCACTTTAAATAGAATTTTGAATACAGGACTTTTACTTCTAACATAGTATTTCTAGACTGTGGTATTGATACTTTTACTTAAGTATAAGCTCTAAGTACTTCTTCCTCCATTGCATATATCTACATATGAATTGTGAGCAGCTACATCAAAAAGCGGCTGTCTCCTCAAGAAAAAATTAATATAAATTTGTGTAAAAGAGCCATGTTTTTCTTCTTTTCTGTCCCATTTATTATCTTGCGACCCCTCAGATGTATCCTGTGTATCCTTGTAATTATTCCTAGACGCCCAAATGTAGAGTGCATTTTATATAACATTACATTACTAAGACTTAAACATAATATGAGGATATTCTTAATTTTAGAAAATAAAACTTGTGTGAAATGTTTGTTCGTTGAATGATATGGCAGACAGTTCAAAGTGAATGAATAAAGTCATTTCTGAAGGTATGTGGCTTCACTGAGATGTGGGCACATCATGCTATATGTGTTCTCATGAGTCATGACTGAGGATTCTCCTGATCATACCGAGCATACCAAGAACCAGTTTGTTGTTAGCTAATGCATTCATTCTTTTAGGTTACATCTTGAATCTTTGGCATTTGAGCTTCGGGAGTTTAAACCTTCAAATTGCAAAATATTTTAAACTTTAATCTATATCTATTTTTGATATACTTGAAATGTTAAAGGTCCCATGGCATGAAATTTTCACTTTATGAGGTTTTTTTTAACATTAATATGAGTTCCCCCAGCCTGCCTATGGTCCCCCAGTGGCTAGAAATGGTGATAGGTGTAAACCAAGCCCTGGTTATCCTGCTCTGCCTTTGAGAAAATGAAAGCTCAGATGGACCGATCTGCAATCTTCCCTTTGTGACGTCATAAGGGGAATGGTTACCTCCCCTTTTGCTGCTTTGCCCGCCCAGAGAATTTGGCCCATGGATGTATTAAGAGAACTGGATACAGTGTTCGGCAGGAAGCCCCGTACATTCCAATGAGAGTGCTCAAAAGCGCATAAAGCAAACATGGAGCTCGGCTCATCCGTGTTGACTGGCCCATGACGTCACGATGGACATGCGCACCAGCAACAGTTTGTTTGTGTTGTCGTAGCAACCGGTAGCAACATGCTCATTCATGAGCTTCTCTCTCGTGTCTCTTACAAGTGGCAAACTCATGAACTTGCCGTTTTCATTGTCTAAAATATTCACTATTTGTGTTTTTGTTGTTCCTGATCGTTAACATGCTTATCTAAATAAACGATGGATGTATTTAAACAACCAAGGAGATTTAATCATTATGTCGTGCTACTAGCTACTAGCTAGCACTAGCTAGTTATTAAGGTTAGCCTGCAGTTTCGTGAACAGAGCTCATCCATGGCTTCATCCCTCATCCACGTTACAAGCTTTACAGCATACAGCCCTCGGATGTATCATAAGAGAGAACCAAGGCGATGTAATCACTAGCTATGTCTGTAGTAACGTTATGTAGGCATATAGCTAATTATGGTATTACCGTTCTCTTAATACATCCATGCTAGCTACCGCTAATAGCTACTAGCCGATAGTCCCGCCAGTTTGGGAAATGCTTCATACATGACGTTACATCCACGTTACAGGCTTAACAGCATACATACATCCCTCGGGTGTATCATAAGATAATACCATGGACGTATTAATAGAATACATGGTGAATTACAACCATTAGCTATATCCATTATTACAGCTACAGACCATGTCATGTGAGCGGGCGGGCGCAGTCCCGCGGGTCTGATCGCGTCTATTATGTGCGTTTGTCATACCTAGTTTATTAACTCTGGATTTGGCTACTAGTAAATGTTAAAAATGTTAAAATGTGACATTTTAAACAAGGACCCTTTAATTGTTCGAGCTGGTAAGTTGATGTACCCCTAAAAAAATTATCCGCTGAAATATAGAAGTTTCTTTCGCCATGCAAAGTCTATGTGAAAAGTCTTTCTGGGCCATTGGGTGCAGTACCACCGTTATCCGCTAAGCCCATGGTGGCTTTTAGACATGGCGCTCTTCCTGGGGGCTTGATTTGGCTCACCCATGAGAAAGAGAGAGACATCATGGCTTGCAAACAGTTGGTCACAAGCATAGACTGTATATAAGAATGGACCAACAGATCCCGTTGCTCTGGACGGAGACCAGTGAAGGCCGTTAGAAGCACTTTTCCGGTGAGCGCTGAGCGTTACTGCGCAGCCTCCAACTGAGAGAGACGACGTAAATGTGCCGTGAGCAACGTGTCTGAAAGTTGTAAGTCTTCTGGCTGTGCCAAGAGAAATCTCAATCATTCCCAATCTTGCAGAGACGGAGAGCGTAGGTATATGTAAGGAGATAACATAGGCACAGGCTAATTATAGCTAACTAAAATGCTAGTTAACATTAGTAATTACACTTAAACAGCTAATGTGAGACGAAACTGCCTGCGCGCTTCTCCTGTACTATATGGTAATTTCTCTACTATGCGACAGTAAGTCGCGTGGTTATGACACAATCGTTAGCCTATTTTTATAAAAACGTCTGCTACGGAGCCATAACGTGAGGTACAAGGTAATGGAGCCTTTTATACATTGTCGTGTTTCTTTAGAAATAAAAAATGGACAAATAAAGTCTTTAAACTCTTCAGATGTAAAGTTATTCTCTGTCAAAGTGGCGCCAAAATGAATGGCAGTCAATGGAATGCTAACGGAGGGTGATCGCTTTGTAGCATTAAAATGGCGCCATAGGAGGTTCGCGGTCCGAGGAGAGGCTTACCCCCTTGGTCACAAGGCCACACCCCCACCCTCCACCTTGCCCCGCCTCTCTCCTCCTCAATAGCATTTAAAGCTACAGACACAGAAATGGCACATCCTAAGGAAAGCTCATTGTGGGACTGGCTCTAGTGGCTGTAATTCTGCACCAGGGCTGAATTTTGGGAAAGAGACTTCAGATACAGTATTAGGGGACCACTAAGGCCTATATAAAAGCATCCAAATAGCAGCATGTCATAGGACCTTTAAAGGGTAGTTGATCTGATTTACCTGTAGCCATCCTATTATAATCTAATGCACTCCATCTGTTTCAATAAATGTCTGTGAATGAAGATTTTATTGTGATTTGAGCCTCGACGCAATTATTTGGAAGCTTCTTCTCCTAAATTATTATTTTGGATATTAAGGTTAGACATCTTTTGCTTGGAACAATAAAAGGAAGAGGCTTTGATACAGGTCAAACACAGAGATATCTTATTTTTATGTAAGGATTTGAAGCTTTTCAAAATTTTTACCAGATTCCTAAATTATGTTTTATTGAACCTCCCTTTTGCAACTACATCACACGTCCACAAGATGTCACTTGGCTCAACAGTATTGTCTGCCAGCTCATTCACACTGAAATATTTAGATACAGTGACATTGTGCCTTTGATTCTGTTATAATCTCCATCAAAGATGACTGAAATATCGACAGGATGAATAATAAGTCATTAACTGAATTTCTCGTTGGGCTTGAGTGAATTGATCACTGGAAAGTACAATTGCAAACTAACATTTTCACGTCTTTATACATTTTCTTCACTACATTTGAGAGGGAAATGTACTTTTTACTCCACTATCTTGACTTGACAGCCACAGTTACTGTGAAGACTTAGATTACACACACAAATATGATGCAGTGTTACAGATTCAATTCCAAATAAGGTAGTTGAAATTATCTTCACTTTCACCAACATTAAAATCCTGCTTCATCTTCATGCATTAATAATGACTATCCAATAATCAGTGACAGCTCCAGGATTTTTTTATATGGTGGCCACCAGTTTTGGATCGGCACCTGGGGAGGCCAATCAAACGCCAGGTATGGCACTAGCCCCCCTGGCCACCCTTTTGGATCAGCCCGTATGCTGTATGATAACCCTGATAGGTACCATGTTTCATAATAAATTGTTTTACTTTCAAAACCTAAGGTACACTTTAGTCTATATACTTTGGTACTTTTACTTGTAACAGAATGTTTTACATTGTGCACTTTTAAAAAAGTAAATAGTCTGAATACTTCTTTCACCACTGCTCAAACAAATTATTACTCACTGAAGCTAAACCACCTAAACAGGATATTCCACAGCCCATTATGCAGATCAGTTGTGGAAAGTAACTCAGGACATTTACTCAAGTAATGTAAATACTGAGGAAGTTCTGTATTTACATTTTACTGTATACATCTACTCCATTATATTTCGGAGGAACATCTTGTACTTATTATAGATTTGTAAAATATGATGCATTGTAATACATATATCTTTTTTACATGTTAAGGAATCACTGATAACAATCCTTTGATATTAAATACATGTAAATATAACCCTCTAAAATGAGTTATCGTGCAATGTTATATTAATGTTCTTTTGACACTTGGGCACATTTTGTTGATAACATTACTTTTACTTAAGTAAAATGTTGAATGCAGGACTTACTTCATCTTGGTAGTGTGGTATGACCACCTTTGTGAAAGGGCCTCAATACTTCATCCACCACTGTGACTTATAGTTTAAAACTTATCATATTAATAAATAAGATGAAGGCGGCATACAATGATGCACTTAGAATCCTGTTGAAGTGTCCAAGATGGACCAGTGCTACCCATTTGTTTGTGATGAGTAATGTTCCCACCGTCCATGCTGTGCTGAGGAATTTTATGTACAGATTCATGTGACGATTAACAGAGTCAAAGAATACAATTTTAACTGCCTTAACCAACCCTGCACTTTCTGATACCAGATATACCTCCCAACTCCGGAAACACTGGAACACGCATCTGTACCTGTTTTAATTATTGTGCATAGCTATTTGTATGTCTGTATGTTATGTCTGTATGTATGTATGTCTGTATGTATGTATGTATGTTCCCTTTATGTAATATGTGGTAGTCAGTATGTCTGTATGTATTCATGTTTGTGTGTTTGTATGTGCTTGTAATATGTTATGTGTACTTTTTTATCTGGACCTTGAGTCTGTAAAATAAAGTTATAACGGCTATTTCTAGAATCACTGTTACATCGTTACACCAGCCACTGTTAATGTAAAAGTAATGGTTTCACAGAAAAATGTAGCATTACACTGTTGTACCATAGTTTTTTTAATCTACTTTAGTTAGTCCAGTGGTTTCCAACCTAGGGGTCGGGTCCCCTCCAAAGCACAAGATAAATTTGAGGGGTCATAAGATGATTATTTAGGTAGAAACAAATAAAAAATAATTTCTGCAACACTGATTTGTATTCATTTTTAGGACTTTTTTTATATTTGTTGATATTTTGTGAAATACTGGATACCTTTAATCTCTTTGGGCTTCAAAAAGGTATAATAAATGAACTGCTGACAACTCAAGACCTCTAAAACATGGCCCCAATGCGACACTGCCTTTTTGTAAGGGGTCACAATCCAAAAAGGTTGGAAACCACTGGTTTAATCATCTTTTTTTTTTAAATCTGAAAAGTAAATAGTAACTAGAGCTGTCAGGTAAATAGTTGCCTTTGAAGTGTAGTGGAAAAGAAATATAAAGAAGCATAAAATGGAATTAATCAAGTACCTCAAAAATAGTAGGCTACTTAGGTGTAGTACTTGAGTAAATGTACTCTTTCCTGCTTGCAGACAGATGTGTTTTAACTAGATACAAAAATATACAGCCAAAATACATAAAAGCAAAAGAGAAGAAAAACATAAATTAAACAAAATAAAGTAGGCTAATAACACAAACATGCCAGGGTCAGCAAAAAATAAATATAAAATAAATTAAGTAAAAACATTAAATAGGGAGCTCAATCTTACAGTTTCAATGTTTTTTGTGTTTTGTTGATGTAACAGTCAGGATGAGCACACACACATTAGTGTGTGGATCTGCGGGTCTTTGACAGGAGATGGGCGTTGCCCGTCACGCCTCCTAAAGGAAGACTTCCTCTCAAGCAAACTTGGGAATTTAACCATCCAGCAAAGGCCCGCCTTAAACGCCCACAAGTTCTAGTTTCATTCGCTCTGCCTCTGCCTATCAATTATATCCCAAGCGACGTCAGCAGCAGCAGCACCGCACACACCGGGGCTGAGCGAGTGGGTGACGAAGAGCAATCACCACCACCAGGAAAAAATACCAGGAGCGATAAAATGCACGGACTACAAGGGTGCATTTGACTGTCAAGTTAGACGTTTGAGAATTTTGAGGGTTTGGTCCTGTCAAGGTCTTTTGGAGAACATTAGCTTAATACAATGAAGGTCCTCCTCTGTCAGGCCAAGCTTTCTGGTTTTTAGCCAGTTGGCTGTAATTCCAGGGATGGCTAGCTGAGCTAACTTAGCTAGCTAACAATTAGCCTGCCCATTTAGCTACACTGGTCAGTGGGTGCCTCCGTCTGCAAGAGGATAACTGCCCTGAACGCAGTTGTTAAGCGATATTTTGAGTCTGGTTGCTACAAGGGTTATCGTTAGTCGAGTGCTCGAGACAGCGGGCTAGCCTATGTGTTTGTTCAGTAGATGGACAGTGTGACGGGCGCTCATTGTCACTGCGCGGGCGTACAGTGTTGGTTTCGGGGCGGCTAGCCTTGTACTCGGCCACCGGGCCACCAGCAGAGGGATCGTACTAATGTGGCAGCCAGTAGTGTCCCACTGTCTCTGGGACCCAAGTCGGTAGGTGTTTTTTTATGCGTTACCGAAACTAATATCCGCTAAGTGCATCAAATAAAAATGGTTATTTACACCTTAGGTAGTCATCCAAGATGTTTGCGGACATGTTGCATTGCACATTTTCTGTGATCAGCTGTCAGTTCCTGTAGCCCGAGGACTTACAAAAGACTTTGACTGAGTTGTCACACATTTGACACAAGACAGCAGTTCATCAACCATCAACAAGAAGGCCAGATTCTGCAGCAAGCATTTTAAGCTCGATTATTGGCTGGATATAACTTGTTGGAAACGGACTGTTGCTCATTTATTTGATACTTTGTGTGAGGTGTAGCCCGGCGCCCCTTGTCAGACGGGCTTTTCAGCTCATGCGGTGATGACTTTAGATTCCATGATGGCTTGTTGCCTGAGTGAAGAGGCGAAGGAGTCCAAACGAATCAACTCTGAGATCGAGAAACAACTCCGGCGAGACAAGAGGGATGCAAGAAGGGAGCTGAAGCTTCTTCTGCTGGGTAAGCCTGCGTGATCACAGACAGTCTCACATTGGCATGGCTGGACACTTCTTTTCTAACCTCTTGATACTAACAAAACAGATACTAATGGCTACTGATTTTTATTGTATTGTAAAGGTTTGCACAATGCAAAACACTGCACCCACAATTGCATAAGCCACATTACCCTGGTCACCACAGGATTTGTGTGTGATGTGATATGCAAATCAAATTTCAGATGTGGTTCAGTGTGTTTCCAGTCTTACGGGAGTCAGTAGGGGAAACGCACAGAAGTGCAGCCATTGACCCAGGAAGCTTATTAATAAATATATATATATATATATATATATATATATATATATATATATATATATATATATATATATATATATATATATAATATTTTTTTTTTTTTTTTTACACAAAATGAAATTTACACCAACAAAGCTCCCGTCTTGGGTCGGAGAACTTTACAGGAAAGGATGGGAAACAACTCCTCAGCTTTTTGTCCCAGTCCTCTTGCTTCTCTACTAATGTGTAGCTCTGTTGGTTTGAGGGTATTTGACTTCATGTCAGCATTTCAGCCTCGTTATGTGATGGTTATTCAGGCTTCATTTGTTATGGTTATGGTGTGCCTTTGCTTTGCTATAACTCACAAAACAATTAACCGACACACTATTGCATTTGAAAATAGGTTGTAACATTCTCCTGCTGTAAATCAACTCATTCCATTTAAAGTCATAAAAATCTACATGGTTATCCTCTGAATTTAAGGGGGTGCTATGCAGTTTGGGCCATTTCTTTGCTTTTTGCTCGCAGGTTTCTCTATAGAGCTCCCCCTACAGCTTTGGAATAGATACTTGGCAGCTCCTATGTTTACTTGTGTCTGCCTCCTCGCTCGGTCAGTCTGCTGTTTCCTCTTTCTCTGTTCCTCCAACAATGCTTCCCTAGCTTTCTGCTTCTTTTTTGCCGGCTCAGCCATGACGATAGTTCGAAAAACTCCATCGCCTTACCTTGTTCTTATAGCTAGCCGGTTCCTGTATGTGTGCAGTGCCGTGAAGCAATTCGTTACATCGCGAGACCTGATATCACGCGATACTTCTTGATGCTGAGGCCACTGGCTCGCCGGCCGAAAGTTGCAAGGGTGGTTTATCCACTCACAGGCACTAGGGGGGAGCGAGACAACCACCATTCAACCCGAAAAAAGTCATATAACCATTCCAATGACTGAAGCTGTTCAGTTAAGGTAATTTAAGCTAAACAAACTGCATAGTTCCCCTTTTAAAGGTTTGATGTGTTTGTTAGAAGTCATCTAGTCTCACTTTGACAGACCTTCCTCCACAGCGCTGCGGAGGAAGGTCTGGCTAGTCCACACAGCGTTCCGTCATAGGAGAAAAACATGCTCTGGTTTATTGGCATTTCTTTAAACCAATCACAATCGTCTTGACAATCGCTAAGCACCGGGAAAAGCCGCAGACCCACTGCAAAATAGCTTCGGGAAGTAACTTGTTTACGTTCAAAAGTTGTTTTAGTCGTGCAACAGAAAACTCAGATTGGACAGATAGTCTAGCTAGCTGTCTGGATTTACCCTGCAGAGATCTGAGAAAAGGTTAACCACAGTCTTCATAAATCTACGGGATTTTAAAATGCTAACACAAAGGAAGCCCAAGGCAACGGATATCCGGCCTAAATGAGTGAAATCCGGCGGAATTTCCGTCAGCAACAGAGCAATCCCGGAAGTGAAAAGTCAAGGATATAGACTAAAAGGCAACTGACTTATTCTAAATATACATAGATATATACATAGATTATCAAGAATGAGTTTGACTAATCTCACAATCAACTGTCAACTAGAGCTGCAAAGATTAATCGATTAGTTGTCAACTCTTGAATTAATCGGCAACTATTTTTGTTCGATGGCAACTAATCGATCCAGACAAAAGTAACAATTCTTTGATTCCAGCTTCTTAAATGTGAATAATTTCTAGTTTCTTCTCTCCTCTGTGACAGTAAACTGAATATCTTTGAGTTGTGGACAAAACAAGACATTTGAGGACGTCATCTTGGGCTTTTGGGAAACACTGATCCACATTTTTCACCATTTTCTGACATTTTATAGACCAAACAACTAATCGAATAATCGAGAAAATAATCAACAGATTAATCGACTATGAAAATAATCGTTAGTTGCAGACCTACTGTCAACAGTTCCCTTTTATTTCTGTAGTCGTCTTCCACATTACTGCAGTTTTATCTGCCTGTAAAACATGGCTTAAAAAAAGAATAAGTGTTGGGTTTTTAATTAAGTCTGTTACAAGGGAGACTGCATTCGCTTGGTGTCTGGTCTAGTAAAGGCCTTTTACTGAGGTGGCCCACTCTGGGAAATAACTGTTCTCCAGAGAATAGACTGTGCCATCCACAGACTAAATTTCATGTATAAAGAAGAGTAGCAGAGCCATTGTGTGTTTTTATATACATTATTTTGACAGAGAAAGCTGTTATTTTGTTTATTTCACACTACAGTTAAGTCCAAGTTTAGTGTTAGCTACAAACGGCAACACTAGCAAGGATTCAGTATCATGCTTTAAGTACACATTTGAGTAACTGGTTTGTTGTCACAAGTGACTGAATTCTCACTTTCTGGTTTTAAGGATGCTCTCACTCACATCTGCAGCAACTTTCAACACTCAAAGGAATAGCAGCTTATAAGAAACAACTGTTCTTGACTCTGTTCTCAAACAATTATGAGTCGTATCATTGTCAGAACCTCAAGGGGGCTGTACTTGTTAAATGCTGAAAAAAAAAAAACGATAGACCTCACCAGTCCCGCCCACAGCCGACTCCGGAAGTAAAAATCCCATTGATTTTCTCCATAAGGATTTAGAATATCAGTCATAATGTCTAAACCATCCGAGGTAGACTGACCCCGAGCTACGTGGTTGTGAAACAAAGGTTTCTGCTCCTGTAGAAGCTAGAAGTCCTTATGAAATCAACCTTGTTTTAAGAAAAACATGTTTTATTCGCGATTTAACGGAGAAAAACTACACTACCCACAATCCTAAGCGTAACAGCAACGTCTCTGATTGGTCCAACTCGCTGTTACCATAGAAACGTTTACTGTACCCACGAAACTGCGAGCGAGCTTCTACCATTGAAGTCTATGATAGTGTCTGTACACGGTCTTGTACCTTTTGCCGTTTTCAAATTTTTTTTTTGCGCCTAATCAAATGTTATGCTCACTATTCATCTCGTAGCTGGTTGACTTGGTTCCAGACTTTTTAGTCTATATATAAGCAATTTTCGAAACATCAATGAAACAATTGAATGTGGAAAAACACTTCCGGAGACAGAGCCGAAAAAAAGTGGGCGGTCACTGTTGAGCTCTATTGTTGTTATAGCTTTGTTAACATAAGGAGATGTTCAAATTGTATTATCAAGTAGAGTAGTGGATTCATATTAAGCTTAGAATATGACCACAATAGCTTTTCAGAAAGATCCATTAAGAAACCCTCTATCCACAGCAACATTGTTAAATGGTTGTCAGTGGAACAACAGCTAGCCTGGAGGTGGGACAAGATCTGATCTCCATAACTGGCCTTTACACTTAGCCACTTTATGTGTCTTGGGCCAACTTGGGTAGTGGTTTGAGCAATCTAGCCAGATGTTTAAAAGGTGTAAATCCGTCCGTCTCTCCAGGATGCATCCATAATGTTTACTCTTTTCACCTTTAACTACATCAGTAAGTGGTATGTGGAAGCTGAAATGAAACCGAAAACAACTGAGCGATTTCCAAACATATGGTCATTGAGCTGTTGTAGTGTAATGTTGTATGATCTGTATGGGCGAGAGCATGAGCTGTATAGGTGAGGAAGTGGTGTGAGTAAGAAACTTTTGTCTCATTCGTACTTTATAAATGCATTTCATCTGTATGTTTTTTCAGACTGTGATTAGTTGCTAGCAAAACTGTAATTAAAAGTGAGAATGTGAGCCGTTTTTTTTTTTTTTTAATACGTCTTTACATATTTTTGTGATGTGTATTTACTAGATTTTATGTAGAAGTCTGTTCTGTGTTTAACTTGCGAGACAAATTTCCCCTTGGGTACAATACAATTAATGTTGAAAGTGCACGTTATTTTTTCTTTTGGAGGTTTTGGCCATTACCATGCAGCCTCAGGTGCATCAAACCACCGTCTGGACTGAAGTAGGAGCAAATGTGATTTGCACGTAGCCTGGGAAAACCATCTGATACCGATTTTATTGGTTGGGCTCTAGATACCACTAATCATATTTGGCTGCTGAATAAGTCTGAGTGGCTTATGAATGTTGCTAACCACCAGTTACTATGTCACCAAGACCTAATTAAGCTATGTAGCTAATATAAAATAAGAGATATCAAACTGCTGGAATCTGTTGATATTTTGGTGTGATATGACCTCTCCGCTTAACTGAATGCTGCGGGATATCGAAGCACTGCTTCTCTACTTGTAAAATGGCTAAAATAATTCATTGTTGGCAACACACAAAAGCATCTGTTGATTCAGTTGGCCAACATATTGGCAAACATTGATAAGAAATATAAAAGTGTTGTTGGTGGAAAAAAACAGTTATTGTCCTTCTTTTCCTGTGTCCAGATGAGATGCAGTGATGGTGACTCATTGAAAGAGGTTGATTTGGATGACATCCTTTTTCCATCTGTGCAACCTATTTTTTTTTTTATAAAAGTACAAATTGCAGGAGTCATTTTTGTTTCAGCTTGTGGTGGGAGTCTGCTGTCACATTATTTAAGCTTGTGTGAAAAGGATCTAAGAACTATGTAGCAACAGTGTGAGTTATAGTGCACTCTGGTTGTCTCCCCTTATTTGCAACCTATTATGGACCTCTTTTGATTTTTTTTTTTTTTTTTTAATAGACCTTCATGCATAGTGTAGCTTTTTATTATGTTTTTGGCTGCATATCTCGTTGAGTCTTTTCTCTACAGTGGCTTGTGACTTCCTAAATCCACTGTTGTATTTCATATTTTTGTCACTAATTGGGAAAAGAAACTTTAAAGCCCATGTTGCAGGTTAACCACCACTGTTGATTAATGGGTACATAAAGCACTCAACATATGTATATCATTGTTAAAAATGTCTCCAAATAGTGTTAAAGGCCAGTTTTCGCCGTTTTAGTCGTTTAGTGGGTTTTTTAATGCAATTCGGTGATGACGTCACGTTGGGGAGACGTGCCTCAGCCCAGTACTAGAACTATGGTGACTGACTGGGATGAGGAAGAGTGTTTTTACTGTCAGTGAATAGCACCGAGTGAAAGTCAATGTTTTCTTTATATCTAGTGACAGTGATCATGTCGTTAGTTCAGATAAGTACCAGTAAACGTATCTAGATCTAGAAATAGAAGGCATAATGCTAGCTATGGACTAACTTGCCAGTCAGTCTCACCTCTGAAATCCCCCGACGTTGTAAACACATTTTCGATTAGATAGCTCACGTTTTGATGGTAGCCTACTAGCTCCAGTAACAACATATTTGCCTAGTATTTATTTATTACTTGGACGGGGATGCTGTTCGGCTTTTCACAAGTTTAGACAGCTAGCTAGCTAACGCTACGCCGACGTTTTGCTAACGTTAGCGCAACAAAGTTAGCCTAGACAGCTAGGTAAATATTATGACTGCCTTCGGAGTTTTCTATATCTGCGTCCACGTTGTCAACATAAGACATGTGGCGTTAGTGCTCCTTTTGTACCATAATTGTATTGAATGAAATGTTAAGCTTCGCTCCTACGAGATGGGTGGATTTTTGTTAGCTACGTTACACACAAAGTTAACTGACTATAGTTAGCCTGTGCTAGCGGAATTAGCTAACGTTGCGTAGCCAGCCAGCAGCTTCGGCAGTAGTTTCGGCGAGCTAACCACGACAGCTAACACATCCACAAGCATCTCTATTTCAAACATCACTGCAGATTGACTGCTTTTAGCAGCAGAGGTTGATTGTGGGCGACAATACTGTCGTGGTTAGCTCACCGAAACTACTGCCGATTGCCAAAGTTGCTGGCTGGTTACGCAACGTTAGCTAATTCCGCTAGCATACAGGCTAACTATAGCCAGTTAGCTTTGTATGTAACAAAAATCCACCCATCTCGTAGGATCGAAGCTAAACATTTCATTCAATAAAATTATGGTACAAAAGGAGCACTAACGCAATAGAAACGATATAGGAAACTCCGAAGGCAGTCGTAATATTTACCTAGCTAGCAGTCTAGGCTAACGCTGTTGCACTAACGTTAGCAAACGTCGGCGTAGCTAACTGTCTAAACTTGTGAAAAGCCGAACATCATCCCCGTCCAAGCTGTGTTTCACTTTCCCTCCAATATTATTATACACATAATAAAGACACATGGACTCGGTCGAGACCAAAAGCCATATTTTGCAACACCAGTGGCACATAGACAGTGAACAGAGACGGGGCTTTTGTCTGTCGTCTCCCCAACGTGACGTAATGCATTGTGGGGGAAAAGAGAATCATTGCAAACCGCTGTAAAATAGTACTACTTTTTTGTATTTTATTCCGTTTTGTGATATCCATTGTATTTGATGTTGTTGGGGTAACAGTTTAAATGTTTATTACCAACAAGCAAATTGAGCAAATTCATTAGAAAATAAACCCTGCAACATGGGCTTTAAAGTGCCCATATTATGAAAACTTTTTCTGGGATTTGGGGTGTTATTTTGTGTCTCTGGTGCTTCCACATGCATACAAACTTTGAAAAAAAAAAACATCCATGCTGTTTTGAGTGAGATACGGGTTTCTGAATGTGTCCTGCCTTCAGTCTCCGGGTGAGCTGGTCAAAATCTGCACGGCTTTCTACGTCACTAGCTGAGACAAGGGGCCTGGGGGGCTAACCGTTAGCATGTTAGCTCGTTTTCAATGGCAAAACACTGCTACAACACACACAAATTCACCATAATCTACAAAATAAATTGTATAGAACTACTTACATGTCCCTGTTCTGCAGGTATTCCACACAAAGTTGGAAGTGCGCCCTCATTTAGAAGAAGTCTCCCGGCTAATCCTGCCTTGTACAGGCCGAAGTTGCAGAAACACCTAGCTAGCTCATGTAATCCTTACCTAGCTACTGAGCATGTGCGACTGCCAACAAAGATCTTACAGAAGTTGCAAGGTCTCACTCTGTAGCTAAAACAGAGACCTGACACAGGGTGAAAAGAGGATCTGCAGCAATGTGCAGTACAACAAAAATATGGTGCTTTTTGAAAATTAAACCATGTAAACCTATTCTGGTACAACCTCAAAATACAAGTATGAACCTGAAAATGAGCATAATATGGCCACTTTAACAAAGAAAGTTTTGGGATGTGCTCAATAATTTGTTGCTGGTAGAGCAGAAACATTGCAGGTGTAACCAAATATTTCAGTTTTCAGCTGGAAATATTCAACCTTGCTATTGCTTACATTTGTTGATTACGATGTTCTAAATTGCATAGGAAGCTAGAAACCATTTTATGTAAAGGGTTACAGTTTGGTTTGATGCACTGTGAAATACTTATCTGCGACCTATAAGGAGCATTGCTGGCTTTGTATGATGTTGTAAGCGGAGGCAATTATTCCAGCTGTTTATCAGCGACAGGCTGGCTTTACTCAGTGGTGCGGTTAGCTAGCGCATGGTAGACATGCTGGCTGAGGAACAGCCAGGGTCAGAGTAGTGCTCTGCCGCCTGCTCTGTAGCTAATGGAAGTCACAAGTAATTAAATGTACAGCCAGAGCCCAGGGAGCTTCAGTAACAGCACCAGTTTGTGAGCGGTCTTCAGGAAATTGGACCTTTTTTTTCAAAATGTGGAAATGGCTGTTTTTGTTAGTGCAACCGTGTCATACTGCTAATGTTGATTTTCACATTAGTATCTTCACTAACTGAAATTGGCAGATGACACTTAAGTGTACAGGGGATTTGATGCTAAGTTAGGTTCCTGTGCAATGGCATGTCCGTTTCGTTTCCCCCTGATCTTGAATTTTATCTATTGTCTTTATGGCAATATATTTTCATGTTCTTGTGATTATAGTTTTCTCAGCATTATGTCATTCCAAGTTATTCTATTATTAAAAAAAAGAAACTTAATTACGTCCCAAAGAGGATTGCTGTTTGAAAGACTTGAGGATGTTGTAGTAACATAGAAACATATGTCATAAACATAAAAAATCTTGTTATAATGACACATAAGATAGTGTTAGAAGAATAAAAGTGCATTGTAGCATTGTGCATTGTAGTGCATTGCGGCAGTGTGCAAACAATGACTCGAGGCAGTGACTTTAACTTTTAAATGTGGATCCACTGTTGACTGAAGGTTAAGTAATTCATATGGCTGAAAAACCTGTAAAATGTGTACTAATGCAGTACTGCACAAATGCTACTTATTTTTTCTTCTTCTGTGGAAGTGTGTTCATATTGTACATAAGGAATGTGACTTGCATCAGTTGTGGTTCCTACATGTAATAACAGAAAGTCACACTTTTATTTGAAGTTTTATTTTTTTGAGTAATGCATTTTCGTCTGAAATGGTCAAGTCAGCATTGTCTCGTTTGAGGACCAGTCTCTGACAAATTGATTGTTGTTTCTCATCATTTTATAACCATACCAGTCAAAAAAATTGTCTCTTGATCACAGTAATGTAGAGCTTTTAGGAAACACTTACTATAGGCCACCAGACAAATACAGAGTTTCCAGCGTACCATGGCAGAGGTTGTTGCCTGGGATTAACCACCCATGCTAATTAGAGTGCGGATCGGGCCGTATTTTTCTGTCCGTGCCCGGCCCGCGTCCGACAGAGCAGTAACCGAACCCGGCCCGATCCCGACAGGCATTAAGATATTTATGTCCGAGCCCGACAGTTAAAATCTCGTTTTTTTTCTCATACTAATGACACATGTACGTTTGTTTGTGTGGAAAGCCCGCTTTTATTAAGCAACTGTAGGAAGGCATTCGGAAATGTCAACAGATGAGCGCATCAGCGCACACGGGGCAACAAGTGCATGTTAACACAGGCGCGCACCTACATAATAAGCTTTTTATTAAAATATAAATGTTCAATGCCTTATCGCGCTGATGTGACCGAGCCTGACCCGAACATCATTTCTAAATATCTGTCCGAACCTGGCCCGGCCCGTCGGGTACCATCGGGTTCCGACGGGCTCGGTTCAGGTATCCATCCTCTAATGCTAATGTCCGAAATATAACAAAAAGAGCAAAAGTATCATATCGCCCAGCAAAAAGCCATATATTTAATGCCTAGACCATGGATTTTTAAAGTCACTGTGAGTTCCCTCAGACAAAATTGAGACACCTGCACCCCCCAACAACCCCCCAAAACATAGACGTAGTCCTGCTTTATACTCTGCTTCTTCTTCTTTTTTAGTGTTTATTGGCGGTTGGCAAACCAGCTTAGAGGTGCATTATCGCCACCAAGTGGACACTCTCATTCATGGGCTCTCAGTTTCATAATGTTTAGTCTATATACGCAACGTTCCACTTCCGGGTTGCTCCAGTGCCAATGGAAATTCCGCCGGATGTCCCCCATTCAGACAGATGTCCGTTACCTTTGGCTTTCTTTGTGTTAGCATTTTAAACTCCGGTCGATTTCTGAGGACTATGGTTAACTGCTCCTCAGATCTCTGCAGGGTAAATCGAGAAAGCTAGCTAGACTATCTGTCCAATCTGAGTTTTCTGTTGCACGACTAAAACAACCTTTGAACGTACACGTTCCACCCAAATTAGTTCCTTCCCGAGGCTATTTTGAGGAGGCGCCACCCAGCGCTGTGGAGGAAGGTCTGGCAATGCGGGACTACATTATGTTAAACTCTCCTCCACTTAGCAACTGCTGAGTGAAGTGTAACACCTACTGATGAAATTCGTTATACCAGTCCGGTGTTTGGCTCAAAACCAAAATGGTTTCAAAATCTTTACACCGCCACCTACATAATAACAATACAAATATGTTTTAATTACATAAACATAAAGATTGACATTCTGCTCATTTGTGGTGCCTGGTTGGTTGACCGCTATAGGTGATTCCTCAGATGTTGGTGGGGTTTTGTAAGGCAGGCGCTTAAAGGCTCTGACACACCAACCTGACGGTCCACCGTCAGCAGAAAAGGCAGTCTGACTGATCATTCGGCTCCCGTCGGTCCAAAAAGTGCCTCAGAACACACCGAAGCGACGCCGACTTGAGCGTACGTTCTGTGCGTGCGCACAATGTGCGCGGAAATGACGAATGCGTCACGTGGGTCTGGCTTCTCCCGAATTTCAAAGCCGACAATAATGGCGGCTCGTTCGGAATACGATCTCGTATTTTACGAAAATAGTTCACCGATACGTGATTCTGAAAACATTTTAAGCGAGATATAGGCCATACAGTTGCTGAATCTGTCTGTTTTTTTGATCGACAAAGGTCAGTTTGAAAGATTTTCGTCAGATTTTGAGAGGCGTTCGTCATGCTCATCGCTCTTGTCAATTTCCGGTAAGTGTTTTAACATAAGTGCACTGAGTCGCTAGTCAAGGGCTAGCACTCCACTAATCAGATTGGTCATTGAGTCCGACTGCCCACTAGCCGATTCAACAAGTCAAATTGGCCCAAATTAAAGCCGACGGCTCCTCCGACTGACTACGGCACGGAACACACCAAACAGACTCAAGTCACCGACCTCACCAGACTGTCCGACGGCCGATAATCAGGTTAGTGTGTCAGCGCCTTAACAGTCATTAAACAGACGTACTTTTATTCGTAATGTTTCTACAAAATACAACTCTACAATACAGAATATTCCTTAGTATAAAACATTTTTCAGTGCAGTTAAATGCAGTATTGTAAAAGTTGAAATGGTTACCAGAGATACAAAATATTTTACTATTGAATTCCAGAATGTATGAAACACAACTGTGACATATCACCTTAAAAAGTTCATATGGCCAACTTGGTAGCAACTGTTGCCTATTTACACATCCAGCAGATACATATGGGCAGAAATGTGTCACTAGAAGTTGACACATATTTTTTGAAGCATTTACATTTAAATTTGAATTGCTCAACGTAAATAATTGCATTAAAAACTGATTTTGAATCCCATAATTTGAATTTGTATGGTTTACCTTGAATAATTGCATTGAAAAACTGAATCTGAATAGCATGATTTGAAATGGAATTTATTAGTCTTACATTGTCAGCTCTATCTCCACAGGTGCTCTTACCAGTGTACCTCGTCCATAGCAATCCCACCAATCGTTCCCAAAACGTCCCAGTTAGATAGTAAATGCCGTAAACATATTCTTTGTAAATCTTTACGATCAATCACCAAAAGAACCAAGTGGGCCTGCCTTATTGCACGATCCAAATTTTCTTCAAAACTTGCCATTTTCAGTTAGTGACTCTTGACTGGATGTCAGGCTTTATCCTGGAAATTAGCTAGCAAGCGCACTCTGCGGTCCCTCTGCCTCACTCCCCACCGCAAAGAGACTATTTCACCAGGAGTTAAGCGGGTGGCAGCTCCGGAGACTGACCTTCAGTTAGCAGCTGTAGCAACTCAAATTCAGATCTAGTTTTGTCATTCACCTTTTCAAACATGGTTACCTAGTTTCTTCTCATGCCTGCCTGGGTATTAAACACATCGCTTGTGAATGTGAAAGGTCCCTAATGAAGGACTGCAGAGAGAGGGCACACTATCAGCAGTTATGAGTTGGATTCAAATCCCTGACATCAGGAGCACATTCTGTACACCTGAACGAGCTAAGGCCCCAGGCCGCACAAGATATTTACCTGAACTCATAATTGAAATGGGAGTCAGGATGCTGTGTATACACACACACACACACACACACACACACACACACACACACACACACACACTGAGCACACACTTCATCTGTCAATGTGCACACCGCTCAAACAGGTCGCTAGTATCTGGGTTAATGAGTGTTTGTTTTTTGGCAACACCCAAGGATGTATCATGCATGGAGCCTACCTACGCCTATTATGGTTTCTCTTAGTAAGTCTTTCAGTAAGCCAAGCAGATAAGCCCTGTGTTGGCCATATTTTTTTGGATCCCTGTTAGCTGCTGCCAAGGTAACTGCCGGCATGGCAGAGTTTTGTAAAAATAACAAATTTGCAGACAGTACAGATGATCAACCCACACACACAGAAAGGATAAAATGACCCAAAAGAGATGTGTGAGAGTGTGTGTATGTACAGTGGCATCGTGGGCCATCATAGGGCTGCCTCATAGGGCTGCCCTGTGATACCCCAGCTATCCTCATAGGCATAATAGCACTGCTGAAGGCATAGTTGGCAGATGCCTTCCTGTATCCATACTCCCACAACTGTATGTCTATTACACCACTGACTGACTCTCAGCCAAGGTTGATAATGCTAATCATCACCCACGTGAGCCTATTTCCCAGAAATCTCAAATTGCTAGACTCATGCAGCCTGACCTGGCATTCTGGTGTTACTGTGCCAACTAACTGCCAGTTCGTTTAGCCAAATGCATATTGGTTTATGTTGAAATAGTTTTTTTTATCTACCATGAAAGTCACATGCATTTTCAGTTCTGTTCCACTTAGCAATACATTGTGTCTAAACAGATCAAACCCTTTCAACCTGGCTGAACGTCACATCTATCAACGGGATACTGAATACGTTTTCCCTTCGCTGCTCAATAAATTACAGCCAGGACATCTCTATATTTCTTGACCCAATATGTCTTGTGTGGCACCTTTTTCCTGTCAACATGAAGCATTGCCCAAAATTGGTGGTCTAACATATTTATGCAGTGGGCATTAGGTCATTATAGTTGCTTGTAGGCTTCGCTGCTTTTGTCATATTCAATTCAATGTAAATACATTGTGAAAAAAAGCCATTTACAATTCCTCCATAGTCCACTGTGAAGTCTTTAATTTGCATGTTTTGTTCAACCAGTACTGTATCATATATTGTAGGGGTGCACGATTCAGAAAATGTCACGATTCAATATCGATTTCTAGGCTCAAGATTTGATTCAAAATCGATTTTCGATTCAAAAACGATTCTCGATTTTAAAAAAACGATTCACAGTATGTAAATGTAGTTACTTTCCCCATGTGATTGCAGTAGACATACAATTTAAAAAAATAAAAAAATAAAAAAAATTCTATGAATCAATTTTGAATTGGTAGAGCTTGAATTTTTTTGCACACCCCTAATATATTGTCATAGATGACAAAATAAAATAAGCAAATCCTCACATTTGAGAAGCTGAAACCAGAGAATATTTGTCATTTTTGCTTGAGAAATGACTGAAACAATTAATAGATTATCTTAATAGTTGCTGATTCATTTTCACAACACACATACGGTATACCACGGCTTTTTGCAAGAGCACAAGACAGTAGTTTATGGTAATGATGTAGCCCTCTTTCACATAGGGAATCCAGCATATTGCCGGGTTTAGTTATCTGGGTATGGTAGTAGATTTCTCATGTATCCTTCATAGTGTGTTGAGTTTGTTCCAATGTGACATTATGGCTCTTTATGTATACGGCAATGCTTGTGCGAGATTGGCATCTAGCTGGCAAGACAAGTCAATGCAGCGTGTGGCTACACTAGCTCCGTAGTTACTCCAGTTTCCAGCTGTTTTTCATAATGCTATTGCTTCAATGACAAAGCAACTGCTACTATGCCATGAGCTATGAATAAGTAAAAAATGTGATGACTAACATTCTCTGCATCGCCTGTTTGGTGTAAAACTTTCATACATAAGAATGCTGAAATGTTTTGCATAGTTTATCTGGAACTTTATTTGTTCCCATAAGAGCATATGTAAAGTGCGCTGTGGTCAGTCTATTGGGTACACTTGTGGCGTTTTTCCATTACATGGTACCTGCTCGACTCTACTTGGCTCGACTCGGCTGCGGTGTCCCGTCCTCCATTTTCTATTGCAGATTTAGTACCGCCCTCATGCCTGACGCGACACACACACAGAACGTCGAAGGTGTGTTGTTTTTGACTCTCGGCATGTGGCTGTTTGCCACAGCCAGAAGAATTTCAGAAAGAACAAATTTTGTTTCAAAAGAAGCTGGAGGCAGCAAAAAAAACACTGCTGGCTAAACTATTTAAAAATGGCGGTTCTGTTCAGGACACCCCCGTCTGTCGCTAGCAATGATGACGCAGTGATTAGTGACGATTCTCTCTGACCAATCCGTAGTCTGCAGGTTTTCACGTCACCCTTTGGTATCGGCTCAGCTCGCTTTGAACCTGGACAGAGGTGGTATTAAAAAAAAAAGTACCTGTTAGCCGGTACCAGGGACTTTTTTTCGTAATGGAAAACCAAAAAAGGCGAGTAGAGGCGAGTCGAGCAGGTACCATGGAATGGAAAAACGCCACTAGATAAAACTAATGCAGTCTTAAGGTTTAAGCTGTTTTAGAACTGTATAGTCATTTTGGGGGCTGTAATGCGTGTTGCTGTTGTATTGCATTGCATTTTACCGAAAAGTGTTTTAAAAAATTGTCAACCCCATTCATATCAATGTGTGTACCATGCTGTGAAAAATGCTGCAGATGAACATTATAGGTTTATAGAACTAAAAACCCCCTTAAACAAATGTTTATGCTCCATTTAGTTTTAGTATAAGAAGGACTTGTGGTGTAAACCTGTACTGTAGCAGCCATCCCAACAATTTCTTTCCCCAAAGCTAGTCTACTGTATATGTATGCAGCCCTGAGCTTCTGTGCCTGGTAGATGAAAAATGGAGTTTCACAGTGTGGTACGAAGGCAAGACAGGTAGGTGTTTGTAGTTCTGCACTGTTTGTCAGGCGGCTCTGTTGGTTGAGCAAACTGATGTTGACACACCCAGAGTTTCGGCAGCTATGTGGCAGTCAGACCTGTGAGAGACTGCCCAGTGCTTCTCATGTCACCGCCTGTCTGGCTCTTTATTACAGACGCATATGGTCCCGTTAAATCCTTCTCATATCGCTTAATGTCTTAAGATTTATGTCTCAGGTCTACGGCAGAGGGTTGATAGATGTGAGACAAAGACAAATGTTTATTATTTAAAAAACAAACAAACTGTGGCTTGTTTTTTTGGATTGACTCTGAGACATACTAATGACCTGATCTTAATAAGCATAGCATATGAATAGCATAGAGTTGTAGCGCGTGTTTTATCAATTGAGTGCCTGTACGTGTGTGCATATGGAAATCTAACGGGTCTGGATACCTAAAAAAAGCTTTAAAGTTCTTTTGTATGTTTACACAGCTACACATCAGCGGTGGGCAAGTTCCCAAGTCTTGCACTAGGAAGAAGGAAGTGAAGTTGAAGACGGATCACAATTAGTTGAAGGGTTGCAAACTACAGCAAAACCTCTGTCCAGTGGGAAATACAGCTGTTCCAGTACAACTAGTTTTTTTTTTTTAGTTTTTTGAGTAAATAGGAACCAAGATAGGCAAAAGGATTGAATTGACATCTAAATCCTTTAGAAGGTAAAGTATGCCAGGGATTTTTTTTTTGTAAACTGGAATAGAGATCCTGTGCTTGCTGCCCCGCTCTCTGTCTCTTTCTCATTCTTTCTCTCAGCATAGATCTAGATGTGCTCTTATAGTGCACTTGCTCAACACAGACACATTATAAACATTCGAATGCAGCACAGGAAAGGCTCTGGTCCTCATTCTTCCGACCACCGTCATTAAGACAGTCTTTGAAGCAAGTAGATGAAGATATAACTGTAAATGAGGTGACCTGGACGGTTAATTGGGAGGTATCTAGTCAGTGCCTGGTGCCCACTAGTCTGTCTGCTTCGTTTTGAACTAGGAGATGGATGTGTTTTTAATTTTAAGGCCCACTCAAGTTTTGTAAAGATGATGATGTGGACCAAATATGTATCAGAAGCAGGATATTTTACAGTTTTAGAACAAATTTATAATTTTTCACAGACTCACACCAGCATTTGTTCAGGTGTGTTATTTTGCTCCGGCAAATTATTGTAAATAAACAACCCATTTATTAGTTGGAGAAATGGACGGAAAATGAAAAGCCTGCAACACAATACAAGAGCTGTGCAATAAATGTGGCATGTGATGTGTAGAGCTGGGTACCGAACTTCTATACTTTTAGGCAGCGACTGAATTGCCTCCATAGTATCGAGTATTGAAGAATACCTAATGTGAATACCTAAGGTAAATCTCATTACCGTCAGTGAGCCAAATAAGCATGCAGCATGGTTCTACCAAGACCTAATAATGCCTGTGATTGGCTGTCTAATGTTACACGTCGTAGAGGCATGCAGGAAAAAACACGACAGCACACAGACAAGGCTCACTTGTGTGTGTGCGGGCGAAAATAGCCACTAGACAGTCATTCAGTTCCTGTACAGTCAGACAGGCCTTCAGCACACCTTTCCCAACACTGAGCTGAAGTGGACATAGCTTCCTGTTTGATGTGCTTGGGGAAGTTTTAAGGAATCATTTACTTAGATCTCCCTTCTCCTCCACTCTGTCACACTTTGCACCTCCTTCCTTTCCCTCTGTCTCCTCGACTCTCTTTTATTCTTTCCCCTTCAACGTGGATGCCAAACTCTGCTTCAAGTTATTAATCTTCATGTAAACCCCAGCTGAAATGTCTACCGTGGCCTCCAGCTGGCCCGACCCAATGAAACAGATCTGTTTCAACAAAATTTTTTTTTCCTGTTCTTCTGAGTTAATGGTTATTTAGCAGAATGACTAATACCCCATTCAGTGCATGATGCGGGCAGAGTGACACAGTTCTCCCTCGGTTAACGGTCACGGCTGTGTGATTGTCGGGCTTCTCCTCATCCTGCTTTCTCCGGCTTGGCTGTGTTGGGGATTTCAAAATTGTTCAAGGTCTCTGGTAAGCCTGTATGGGACTCAGCACCCTAATGTTGTGAAGCTTCTAATTTATCAGCTTTTTATATGAACACACAAATTCATGTGGATTTTGTCTTACATGATTTTTGGCTGTGACATCATCTACAATATTGTCAAATGGTTGGTTAATTTCAAAATGACATTAGAATCCATTTTTACTGTGAGTTTCCAAACATGTGCATCAGTGTTAGACCTCAGAGAGTAGTTTTAGTTTTAAAGGTGAGCTCTACACCACGTCTTTTGGGATTATCTGAAGTTGGAGACTACGAAGACGGTTTGTAGTTTGGTCATAAACAACAGCGTGTCATGCCGTTCCTTGAATTTGTCTGGCAATTTTGGCGTCGGTCCTTACCGACAGATGTTCTGAATCGTCTTCTCTCCAGTTAGTCATTTTCGTTGGTGTCTTTGTGGGGTCTTCTTCTTCTCCCTCGTTGTTTGTTTACTTCTAGTAGTGACAGCCACAACGTCATCAACACATCCACTCGTTTGCTGTGAATTATCTGGACTACTGGCTGCATTAAATAATGCCCATTAAAACATTTGAATCTTATAAGCAACTGAATACCTAACTGTGGAATTTAAATACTTTCAAATTCAGATAGAAAGTGCAAATATGCAATACTCAGAGGAGAATAACATGCTTATAAGATTCAAATCGTTTTGTCCATTATTTGCTTTCATAACTTTAATTCCCATAGGCTGAGAGTAGAGGACTGGCTGAGGACGTTGTGGGGATTAAGAAATGCATGCTAAAGTTGCACGTTTGACTGGGCTCTGTGGAGACGTACTGAAGCCTATCAGCTGGTGCTTTCTGCCATGTATTTGAGTCCAGTACAGTAGTTGCCATGGGAACTAGCATTACCCCTCAGGAGTAGCTTCAGTGAATGTACAGTAGCTTGTCCGTGAGAAATGCTTCTGCTGGGTTTTCCAGTTAGTCACGAGAACAATGGGATCTGTTGAATTAAGCTGATCATGCCTGCAAGACATGCCCCCTCTTCTCTGGTTGTGTGTTTGTAAAATTCAAATACACACACACACACACACACACACACACACACACACACACACAGACACACAGACACACACACAGACACACACACAATTAAACAACACAGCTGATGTATCTATCCCATGTTAACCCTCATCATTTCTCTGCTTGGAAATTATGTAAGTAGAGAAAATGTACGCTTAGTATTTTTCTTTTCTTACTCCCACACATCCCATTCTTTTCAGCTCTTTAGTCAATGAGAAAGTGAACTCTCCTGTGTCTTAACAATTGCTATTTATGTCCCTCTCTCAAAGTACATACTCTGTCTGATGGGAAAACTCCAGTGTTGACCTGCTTTCCACAGTGAAAGATCCTGCCTGGTTAGAGGGCAGGGGGGGCTCAGGGCACTCCTTCACTCAACTGTGCTCCTCTGTCAGCGACGCTCAAACTTGACTCTCGTCATCCTTGGAAGACATTTCAGTTACTTTGCCTTGGGAATACCAGCTGTACTTTATCACACTAAGCATATTCCATTATCTAATCAGCCGCTGCAATTCTGACTACACAATGTGGCTGTAAAAATGATCAGTGTCACTAGTGTTTTTTGTTTGTTTGCTTTGCACGTTTCTCTCTTTTAAGTTTTTTTTTTTTTGGGCCTTTTCCACCTTTTAATTTTTACAGCTAGATGAGAAAGGGGAGAGAGAGGGGGAAGACATGCAGGAATTTGTCACAGGTCGGATTTGAACCCTGGACCTCTGCGTCGAGGCATAAACCTCTCAGTATATGTGCGCCTGCTCTACCCACTGAGCCAACCCAGCCACAGCACGTTTCCTTTTTTTTCCCAATTTGGTATTGCCAGTTGTGTGCAACTTTCCTTTCACTATTAAGTCACTCTATCGGACGCAGTGGAGGCTATAGACTACCATGTGTCCCCTTCAGTACAGTACACACAGTTTCACATCTGTCTTTGGATCTACTGATGGTTATGTTGGTCTCTCCACTGTTTCAGTCCACCGCTTTGGTCCGGACTGAAATATCTCAACACTTCCCAAGACGTTTTGTTCATATTCATGGTCCCCACAGGATGAATCCTACTGACTTTTCCTTCGAGCGACACCGTGAGAAGTGTCTCGACAACTGTTCAATGGATTGCCAAAATTTAAATATGTCCAACATTTTGGTTTATGACTATAAAATCCCTCGATATTAAAACATGACGATATTTCTTGTCGAGGTAAAAAATTGTCTCCAGTATCAGTACACAAGTGCAGAATTACGTAGGTACTACCGAGGACTGATTCACATTAAATCAAGCGGTGCCAATTTTCGGTACCTGAGAGTGCGTAAGCTTTTCTGTCCTCTGCATGTTTCACAGAGAGGCGGGCTCGGCTCTGAAACACAAACACAGAGGTGCGGTGCAGATGTCGCCTCGCTAGTTGTTTAAGTCACAGTGAGTCACAGCAATGCCGGTAAAGCTGTCACAAATGTGGTTACATTTTTTTTTCAAACTTCACGCAGGCAGCGTTTGCTGCAATATAATATAATAGCAAGATCGCGTCGCTCTTAACTTTACACTTCCGAGACAGACAGTGCACAACAGTGTTCTCTATGCCCTGGTGACAGACTGACAGGCTGAGGTTGTAGGGCAAGGCAACTTTATTTCTATAGCACATTTCAGCCACAAGGCAATTCAACGTGCTTTACATAAAACATTAAAGAGCAGTTAAAAACTCATCGTCATGAAAATAAAACAGGCTGAAATAGAATAAGATACAAACACAAGAATAAAAGTTAGGCTAGTGCAGTGTAAAAAATTAATAATTATTGGATTTAACAGGTTGTAGGGTGGAGAGAGGGAGGTGTTTTATTTTGTGTGGTGTGTAAAATGTTCTAAATAAATAACAATGTTTTAGGTAAATAGGATAAATAGGTTTGGAATTATTTTTACAACTGAAATGCATTTTTTGTTATTACAGAGGGAAAGTACCGGAAAAAGATACCATTGGATACCGGCACCGAATTTCAGGTACCGGTAAAAATGAACGGTACCCAACCCTACCCGCCACTTTTAAATTGTTCGTGTGGCAGCATTTTGGATTCCCGGTGGAAATGCCACAGTTATTAGGTCTGAAGAGGTTAGCTGTATAGGAGAAAAGCCATTTGAGTTTGTGGCAAAACCTTTCATAGTGCTCGTTTTAGAAAAGACTATTTTTCCAGTCATATTTCGTCATTGAAGTTTTTTTTAAAATAGTGTTAAAATCTTGTCTCGTACCCAATATCGTGTATCGTCTGGTCTCGCGTCACACCCCTACTAAAAATACTTGTTAAATGAACGACCTTCTCATGAGCCTCAGCTGTACTTATTGTGTTTATTGTTAATTATCAAATGTTAGCATGCTAACACAATAAACTAAGATAGTAAACATGGTAAACATTAGACCTGCTAAGCGTCATTGTGAGGATGTTAGCATTGTGATGTTAGCATTTAGCACAAAAAACTGCTCATAGAGCCTCTAGCATAGCTGTAGGCTCCTAGTGTTGTTTCACCTGCCAGCGAGGAGCTTCAGTCGTGGGATGATCCTGTGCTTAAACAGAGCCTACTGTTCATTGCTCTTAAGGACTTGATATATACAGCAAAATAGACATGCACGCAGTTCTGTTTATGCTACATTGGGTGGAAGTGTTCACACGTTTTTCAGCCTACATGGAAAATGTAAATCAAATAGGTTTTGTATATGTTCAAACAACATACTGTCAGCAATTTGAGGGGCATCACCATGCTGTCTTTTATCTTGTGATGGGCACTTTATACAATTTAACACATCATTTAATATATTCATGATGAAAATAATTGTCAGGACCAGTCCTAGTTGAGATCAGTAGAACAACGACAGGAGTGAAAAGTAGAAAACATGAGAATATGTGTAGCTAAAGCTGCAGTGACTCAGACTTGAATGTTAGGAGAAGTGAGATGGAGAGATGAGTGGTGGAGAGCTGGAGCAGGGTTGTTGAGGAAGAAAATGGTGGTGGAATGGGGGTGGAAAATAGGAGGATTGCTCTGGAGAGAGAGCTGCATCGTGAAACTAGAGATTGAGTTTGGGTTTAGACTGCTACCTTCCCTTGTCTTTTGATTGTTCCTCTTTAGTTGATGACCACAGTGTACAAAACTCTGATGCTTTCATCCTGACTCTGGCATCCCCTAAGCCTGGAGTGGTAGTTTGAATATGTCCATATAAAGATACAGAATCTGCTGTGGAAGCTTTCTTGAAAAAGGTAGAGGGTAGAGGGATCTGTGGGGTTCTGTGTATTTCTTTCTCTGCACGTTCAAGCAAGTTTTCTTCTCTATGACTAGGTATTTCTGTGTGTTTATGCCTGTGTGCATATGCATGGTCACTATGATACAAAATTGGACAAGTGAACTCAGTTTACCCGGCTCTTTGTTGAGTTGAGGTGAGCCGTGCAGCCCTCATGTGGTTACTCTGGGCTGCTCCACTTACCCAGACTGTCAGTCGGGCCTCTGTGGTAACCACAGCCAAAACAATGATTACATTACATTGTTACATTGCACATCTCAGGACACTAGAACCAAGATGACAACAGACAATGGCTAGACCACAATTTGAAGAAACATTTGTCCATATATATTTTAGTCTTTTGCTTTACATTCTTATCTAGAATCCCTTTACACAGGGTTATGGAACTCACATTTCTTGGTCACCGAAACTGCATACAAACAATTCTAAGTAACACTTAAGGATACTTTGAGTTTTTTTTCTTCTTTTTTTTAATATATGTACAGAATATTTTACTTTTTTAATGGAATAAAAAGGTAATTTAACGATAAGGGAATCAGAACCTGACACCATGTAGACGAATGACCAGTTCAGCTAAGCAGCCTGTACTGGTAAAACACAGACCCTGCGTTCCAATACCCATACTACTATACCATGTAGTATGCCAGAAAAAGATTTCACTATGTCCCAATACATAGTATGTCTAGTACGTTATGCCAAAAATACCAGGATGTCCTACTGCATCCGATTTTGCAGTATGCAGGCTAGCATGCTTCTCTGACTATTCTGACCCACAATCCTTTGCGCAGCATATATGAGCGTGAAAGTTCAAGCCGCAATGTTAGGAAGAAGTACTATGTCCCAATTGTATGCATACTGCATGCAACAGTTTGTACTTTGTAAGGGCAGCTGCAGTACATACTAAAAGTAAAAAGAAAAAGTGTGCGATTCGGAACTCAGCTAGAGGCTGAGTTGACATTGAGGTCTGGCCTGCTGCCTAGGGGCATGATGGTGTGGATTCCTTCACAGCCTTGTGTATCAGCAGCAGGTTGGAGGTGGATCGACAAGGCCAGCCTTTTGCAAAGACCGGCCAGTTTATTACCACAGAAATATGAGTTACATAAAAAGGCTACAATTTGACCAAATTAGTTTTGTTGACTTTGTTGAGAACAACTTACTTACTGCTTATTTGCTCATAAAAACACATTTGCTGACTACATTTATGTGAAAGAGCTCTTACATGATACCATCTATTGTATTTGTTGGACAAGGGTGGATGGATTACAGCTAATCTTTGGGTACTACTTTTGGGTGGTATTGGCCCATTTTTTTAAACAAATGTCTGAGTTGATTTCTCTTACACATGTACTACTGTCAATTTCTATCTTTATTTAGCAGGTTTCACATCAGACTCTAATTTTCCCAATTTATCTGCACACAAGAATTATCACCACGTCTCATTTCAGTTTTTTCTTTTCTTTCCAGTTGTAGGTCAGTAGTGTAGGATACTAAAACTTTCTGTCTTGTTCCCAGGTCATATCAAGGGTGGGAAGACAACCTTCGTACCTTTTCACACAGTCCGCAATTTCCTGCGTCCATTTTATGACCCATTTTCAGTTGTCGCCTAACCCTCTGTATCTTCTTATCTTTTTTTGCAGGTACTGGAGAGAGTGGCAAGAGCACCTTCATCAAGCAGATGAGAATAATCCATGGGTCAGGCTACACAGATGAGGATAAGAAGGGCTTCACCAAATTGGTCTACCAGAACATCTTCACCTCAATGCAGGCCATGATCCGTGCAACCGAGACCCTCAAGATCCCGTACAAGTACGAACAGAACAAGGTGTGTACTAAGAGTTAGGGGGAAAATATTGTGTATTGCGTGTAATCTCGCTTTGCCAGACCTTCCTCCACAGCGCTGCGGAAGAGGATCTGGCTTGTCTACACAGCATTCCGGGAGAAAAACATTCTCTGATTTATTGGCATTTCTTTAAACCAATCACAATCGTCTTGGGCGGCGCTAAGCACCGGACAGAGCCACGGTGCCGCTTCAAAATAGCCTCGGGAAGGAACTTGTTTTGGTGGAACGTGTACGTTCAAAAGTTGTTTTTTAGTCGTGCAAAAGAAAACCCAGATTGGAGCAATTAACCATATTCCTCATAAATCGACCGGAGTTTAAAATTCCAACACAAAGAAAGTGGAAGGTAACGGACATCGGCTGAAAAGAGTGAAATCCGGCAGAATTTCCGTCTGCAACGGAGCAATCCCGGTGTGTGCAGCATGTGATGTGTTATTGAAATGCACATCCCCATTTGTGGTTAAAGACCCTGAAACTTACTATGAGTAATACCATCCTACAGGAACACACTATTTTCTGCAGAAGTTGTGCAAACAGTTGGTTATTTCACATTTTAGATTTCTAAATTTCTTTATATTCTTGCTGGTTTAATGGACGGGGCTCATTTAGAACAAGGTGATGTCCTGTACTTCAGGATTTAGAAATGTTGGATTTATATAAACATTCATACTCATAACGACTACGTACATGCATCCACATGGACACACCCATACGCTTTATTGCTATGCATGGGGGAACATACACAAGTGCACACATACACATATGCAACACATGTTAAATGTTTATATAATCAGACACATTTCTCTAAGGGGACAATAAAGTATATAAATATGTATGAGAATGCAGCTATGTATTATCTGCTCAAATAACTAATGCACTTTTGGTAATGATGATATGTCCTTTTTTGATTTTACCTTTTTTTTTATTTTTTTTTTATTTTATTTATGCAGATTTTTATATATACAGGCACACATAATACAAACAAAAAAGACGGTAAACCAGACAATTAAGACACAACAAAGCAAAAAATAAAAAAACATACAGCCAGCACTTACTCATTAGATTTTACCTTTTTTAAAGCAGAAAAGCCTTACTGGGGACAGGGGTTGCAAGTTAGCTTTGTTGCATTGTGGGAAATGTAGGCTCTAGTTTTGCAGCATCAGTTTGATTGTTTTTTTTTGTTTTGTTTTTTTACTGTTGTAACGTTACGCTTTTAATGAATTTCCTCGAGATGAAATGATCTCACCTTAACTGAGCTAGAGTCGTCCAATGAAACATTATAAATGTTAATAGTTAAACTCTGTTTCATTTACATTTCAGACATTTAGCTGACTCTTGAATAGTAATTAGTGCAGGTACAGGTTCATTGTCTTCTTCATGGACACAAATGACGTCATATACCCCAACCTGCCCACTTCGTTCTGCATCAGCCAAACTGCTTGCTGCCCCCCCACAGCGAGGGAGAACTAATCACTCAACGAAATCCCAACTGTTCACTGTCCTGGCTCCCAAATGGTGGAACGAGCTCCCCATCGATATCAGGATGGCCGAAAGCCTACACATCTTCCGCCGAAGGCTAAAAACACATCTCTTCCGACTACACCTCGGATAAAAAAAATAAATTCTTGAACCTGCACTTTCATATGTCTCTTTGTAGCTTTGCCTATTTAAAGCTAATGTATCAGCACTTACTACTTGTTGTCTGGAGTTTGAACCTTCACAGTTGAAAGCACTTAATTGTAAGTCGCTTTGGATAAAAGCGTCAGCTAAATGACATGTAATGTAATGTAATGTAATGTAATGTAACGTCATCCAAACAACAGAGGCCACTCTGTCTTCATGTGAATTCTCATTCAATCTCGTGAAATGTCTGGCCACTGTCAGCTAGCCAGTAACCAGTGTGCAAACCACTGCGACAATAACCACATTCAAATAAATCCTAAATAAACTGCTGTTGTAGAGTGAACCGTGGCTTCTGATAATAACTCATCATTATAACTGAATAGGCCTGTCGCGATAGTCAATAAATCAATTAATCGCACGATAAAAAAAAATAGCTCGATCATTTTTCCGGCCGCGATAATTTCCATTTGCATGCTTTTTTTGTTTTCCTTGTCTCTCTCTCTCTCTCTCTCTCTCTCTCTCTCTCTCTCTCTCTCTCTCTCTCTCTCTCTCTCTCTCTCTCTCTCTCTCTCTCTCTCTCTCTACACCAAAGAGACTGGATGACCACTCTCGGTTCCTTAGCGTAACGAGGAGTGAACCCTCTTGTCAGTCGCGTGGTCTTTGTCAAGGGAGGCGGGACTCCTGGCGGAGAGAGAGAGACAGAGAACGCTAGTTGGGTTGAGAATTGGAGCAGGGTTTCCCGCAGCATTTTGCAGTTAAGGCGGCGTCAAAAAAAGAAGTATATGAGCGATATCCGCCGTGTTACTCTGCGTCCTGTTTTCTCCCTTTCATTCCAAACCACACAGTTGACAACCTGCAGGTGGAGGCAGTGGAGACAGGCTCGGATAAACGCCACGGGCTGCTGTGGACTTGTCAGTCTCGCAAGCGGTTTCAGGAAAGTGGCTGCATGTGTCAGACAATGCACAGAGCATTAACCGGTACAAGCCTACAGCTGTCAGTGTGTCAGAGAGGCTCCCGGACGATGAACTGAGACTCCGTTACCTGCTTGTCAAAAATTGCCACTAGCTAATGAATTAGCATGAGGTAAACACTAGCTATCGGTAAACAGAAGTGACATGGTGGGTGTGTGTGGGTGTGGGTGTGTGTGGGTGTGGGTGTGGGCGTGGGTGTGGGCGTGGGCCCCCCCCCCCCGGCCCCGCGAAGCTCCGACCTGCAGACAGCAGAGGAGCAAAAGAAAGACTGGAAAAACAGAACTATTTTGGTACAAACATTTACTCGCCATGTGGCAGATAGCCACATAGAAATAAATATAATTTATTATATTCTTTATTATTTAGTGTTTAATAAATAATTGTTAAATGTAGTACAGTCTGTAGTCTATCGCGCAAACACTCGAGGAATGCTGCAAACATTTGACAGCCAGTATGAAATGCCTGGAAGAACATAAGTGTCACAAACGGCAATTCCACAACTGTACAACAGCGTGAAAGACGACATACTAAAGGAGATCAAAGACATATTGTGGATATTTAAAATGTCTTCCAGTTCCAGTGTTAAATATTCTTTAGAAATAAAAGTTTATTGATCTTTGAAAAGGTGTACCTGCATTATTATGCCATTATCATTATATTAGATGAAAATGGTCTCAGAACGTCAATATTATCGTTTATCGCAATAATTTCTGGGACAATTTATCGTCCAGCAAAATTTGTTATCGTGACAGGCCTATAACTGAATCCAGGCCACATGCTATGTATTCTAGAAAGGGGGAGTTTAAAAGTGGGGCTATGTATGTAGTATGTATACTTCTAGAAATTTAGCACTTTCGCGGTACAAATACATTGTATTCCGCTGGACTTTTTAGTCATAATTGACTAAGAAAGCACCTGACACAACGCACTTTAAGATTTGGAGGCCACCACTTACAATCCTCAATTACTAAATTGACATGTTCTTTTTTTGTGTTACTTCTTCTCCTAGAATAATGCCCAGGTTGTACGGGAGGTGGACGTGGAGAAGATTTCATCATTTGAGCAGCCGTACACGAGTGCGATAAAGATGCTGTGGGCTGACCCTGGCATCCAGGAGGCCTATGATCGCAGGAGAGAGTACCAGCTCTCCGACTCAACCAAATAGTATGTCTATGATCTATTAATCTACTAGAATAATGATGATTTACTTTGTGTAGAAGCAGGACCACTGTGCAACTGTGACCTCTAAGATATCTAATGCAAAGTGATGAAATGGGTAAACAACAGTTTCTATAGTATAGACATGAGGAATGAAATCACAGATGCATTAAAAAGTTGTCAGTAGACTTTTTTCATCAGTTTTCTACCTGCGACAATATGCACTCGACCTGAGGAAGGGAAGAGAGTTCAGTCAGATGTAGAGAGTCGGGGAAAAGGAGGATGTCTGTTGGCAGGTTTATAAACGACTGCTAATAATATCAGAGCTAATTCCAACCTGCATTAATCCATTTCAGATTAATATGGCTCCTTAAAAAGTTGAGTATTTTGGAGGGGGAATTAAAGCATGTTATATGCAAGTAGATGTATAAGATACTGCTGACTTTATGCATATTTGTTTAAGTGTTTTGTAATTGTGTTATGTTTTTGACAGAAAGCAATTGTTTGTGTCTGCTCATTGCACATGCATTTATGTGGTCTCGTACTGTTGAGACTGGTAGCTTGCCCATCTTTGTCATATGTTCCCCTCCCCTTCCACAGTTACCTTAACGATTTAGAACGAATAGCATCAGCTGGGTACGTGCCCACTCAGCAGGATGTGCTGCGGGTTCGAGTGCCTACCACTGGCATCATTGAGTACCCATTTGACCTGGAAAATATTATCTTCAGGTACTGGTGTCAAGTGCTTCCAATAACGTCACTGGTTGGCTAGCTGCTCGACAGTTGGTCAGCCAGCTGGAAACCGCCGATGCCGCTATCTCCATCTACCCTGTGCTGCACAGCAGGGCTCAGCACTTTAACACATCCCTGATGGTACACTCTCAAAGACTGGCCTGAAGTACAGGCCCCAACCCTCCTGTCAAGTCTCACTAGAAAGGCAGTAATTTTTATTTTCACCCAGGCAGTGAAAGTTGGCCTCTTGAGTGCTAAATCATCTTCAAATTAAAAGTTCCTGCTTCCCTAAACCTTCACAGTGGGGAGGAGTGAGGGGGTGCCGAGGATAAGATTGAGGAATGTTTTGTCTTTGGGAGCTGGGCTGCCATCAAGGATGCAGCTAAATTTCTAAGAAAAGATTTGGGGGTAGAGGTACAAATTGTCACCTAATACCCTCATAACTCTTGGAAATGGTTTTCTGTGGTTACATCTGGACTGATCCACTTGCTTTTGGAGGGGGTGTGCTGTATCTGCTGTTATGCTTCACTTTCTCCTTCCTCCCTCTTGCCTTGTCTTTTGTTGTCCTTCCTGTCTCTAGCTATCTAAGTGATCTGGATCGTATTGCTGAACCGTCCTATCTACCAACCCAACAGGACGTGCTTAGGGTTCGAATCCCAACCACTGGGATCATAGAATACCCTTTCGACTTGCAAAGCATCATTTTCAGGTAGAAGAAGAACTAAAGTACTTTGACTAACCCCACTTCTGTTTTCATTTTAAAATCAAAAAGGCAGTCTTAAGTCTGAATCAACATGTTTATATGTCACCTACAACGATGTTTTATTTCCCCATTTTGTCTGAATATGTTCCCAATCCATTCTGTTATTTGCAGTATATGTAATGTGCAATGTTACAGTAGAATCTACCAGAGCTGAATTAAAGTCGTCGATCATAAAGGCCGTTTTTTTACTTAATAGTTTTTCTTTGTAGTACAGACACACAGCCTCCAGGACTTGGCACAGAGACAGTCTTAGGACCCGCCACCAATACGTAGAGCAGCTTCCCTTCCTCCTCTTCTTGCAAAAAAGAGAGAAGATGAGGAGATAGAGTTGGACCCAGGGAACAAGAGTGATTACAGAAGAGTGTGAATCGATAGGAAGCCATCATGTCAGCCCCCTCCTACGCTTGGCAAGGCTAGAAATAACTCTGCTTGCAATGAGGTTGTGCTGAAGAGGTTCCCAGCAGCCCTGCTGCAGCTAGCCGATAGGCTCTACTCTGCATAGCTGTGCTGCTGATGGTGAATCACTACATGCTGTCAATGACATCAATTTTGTGTTAACAGCCCGAAAATACAAATATGAAGTGGGAATGAATGTAAGGTGTCAGGTTTTATTGGAAAAAGAGAATGATTATTGAGGTTTCTTAGTTTAGTGATTTATGAGAATGAGATGTCATACTTGATGCAGGATGAGATGTTCCTCAGGCTCAATAGTAACAAGCACATGTGGCATTATACCGCCTCTGCTAGCGGTTGACAGGGCCGTGGCTGCAACAAGGAAGCCTTTCATGGACGCACATCTCCATTAGGCTTGCTTCCTTCTCTTTTAATTGGCTTTTGAAGTCACAGAAAATGTAATTTCACTTGGCTTATCCACCATAGGAGAGCTTATCGTACTAAGTAGGTCGCTCATCCTTGCTAGAGGAAAAAAAAGGAGGTTGTCTGATTATTTTAGGCTGGCACTTTGGAGGACTCCATTTATCAATGCCGTCCCTCCTCCTGGCAGACTCACTGACTGAGTTCACCTTTGTGATGTGGGATCAAAGTTTCACTTTCTAGCTTTTGAATGATATTTAATAGAGACTTGAACTAACTCAACTGATGAGTACACTCAGTTTAATTCATTGTCTGAGTTTGTATTTTCGGTTGCGATTTAGTTAGTATATGGACAAATCCAACATCTGACTCTTTCCCTTTCCGCCCTTTTAGATTCTTATGTAGCAGTGTTAGTTATTCAGTCTAATTTAATTGTTTTCCCTTTTCTTAGTTTTAACACTAATTTGAGGAGAAAACTCATCCCAACAAAAACGTGAACATTAAAACCAGTTCATCCAAAGGGCGATCCACCTCTGAATTAAAACCCATATATCAAGCCTTACAAGCTCATGTTTCAATTTCTTGCATTCTTTAATGTTTGTTCCTTGATTTCCCTATTCTATAATATTCCGTTTTTTCCCCACCCCTTTACTTTGAACCACTCCCCTTGTGGGGACCTCCTATCTGTTGCTCCTCTTATATCCCTCAAATTTAACAACAAGACATTTTTTTTAAACTTCTTTCTATCTCCTGCATGGACTCTCCTGCATCTACTTTGCAGAAAAATGAGAAAAGGATGTTTGTAGAAGCATTGTTTGTACACACACATATCCTTGTAGTTATTTTAGTTCACCGTAGAGAAGGCTTGCTCTGTCCTCTCCGTGATTCACGCTGCAGATTCTGTGCTGTGGTTTCTTCTGTTTATATTCTCGGTGCAAAAGGGGTGTTTGGCTTGAACTATGGTAGACTCATTAGATGTTATGTTAAAGTAGTAGCCGAGCTGTAACAATTCCAAATGTTGCTGTACAATTAATTGTATCAGAAATAATTGCGATTCAAAATATAATTGTCTCTTTCAGTCAAATTTAAAAAAAATAAAAATAAAAAAAAGTTTTTTCAACGTTGGTAAAAGTCTCAACAGTCCGACCAATAATCACTTATATAATTATAATTTCACATATTAAAACAAGATCAACAATTACCATCAACAGTCATACGCCTTAGGACCTTAGTTAATATTAGCAATTAATTGCGGTTAATCAAAGAAACCGCGATTATGTAAAAAAGAAATTGCCATTGATTAGACAATTATGTAATAATTGTTACAGGCCTAAGTAGTAGCAATAGTGAGACCACACTAGCCTTGAAATATATTGATTGGCCACCATTGGACACAAAGCTTAGTGAAAATGGAAAACTTAGGTGACATTTTACAAGATGAATGCCTCTTTGCACCGATATATTTTCTACTTCAATCATATTCCTGTCTTCCTAAATCTTTGAGATGATGTTTGAAATGCATGCTTACATTATGTGCCACTGATTCTGAGGTTAAACAAGACAAGACTCCGAGTGAAAGATTTAGAGCTAATTGTCATTTCTTCTCTTATATGTGATTCTTTCTGCCCTCTTGTTTGCCGGCACTCCATCTCAACTCATCATGTTCTAATCAGGATGGTGGATGTGGGGGGTCAGAGGTCCGAGAGGAGGAAGTGGATCCACTGCTTTGAGAACGTCACCTCCATCATGTTTCTGGTGGCGCTCAGCGAGTACGACCAGGTCCTAGTGGAATCGGACAACGAGGTGAGACGTCGACACAGAAATAGTTATGATTTCTGAATAGTTGACTGCATACACAACATTTTATCACACTATGTTCATAATGAGGCTTCAAGTCTTGTCGTATGTTAACATGCCATGCATCACAAGACGTTTGCAGGTTTTCACTCTTCACGCTTCTTAAACAAGCTGTTGAATATCTAACAGCTGGAATGGGATATTTCAGTTTAAATTGCAAACATTCACATTATTGGACAATGAAATGTAGTTCATCTGGACACATTCACAGTTAGAGTTGCACTACTTCATATTTTTCTATTGACCATGATGACTGTGTAATGTGAAAGGTGTCTCTCGTAGTGAAGAACCTTGAGAGAACGATCAGCAGACTCTACAGTTCCCCTCAGGTCTATGAAGTGTTTTAGCAAGTTTTCAGTAGCTTTAATGTTTTGGTTCATTCTCACGGCTCTCATCAACCTCATTTCCAGCAGCGAGCAGATGTTTTCAGTGAATACTCAGATGTACTGTACATTAAAGCTACCTGCTCTGCAAACAGCTGACAGATAAAGTTGGTGACTAGCTGGTGAACATGGTGGAGCATTTTGATAGCTAATGAGCCAGATGTTTATCTCAGGAGTTGGTGAAGACCAAAAGAGATAAAAGGAGAGTGACTTACGTTGGTCAGATGGCCAGAAACACGACTTCAAATGAATGCTAATGTTGGTCTGTCTGCTGGATGTTTAAATATGAAACTATTTGCTAAAACGTTCACCTTATCAACTTTCTAATGTCAATGTTGTGTTCACAGCTTGTTAGTCTCTCACAGCAAACAGAAAATAGGTCTTCTATCTCTTTGCTTCACAGTTGTCCATGTCATCGGCTCTGACTGTTCAGATAGAATTATCGCTAATAAAGCTAATGTGATCAGCCATGCCTCTGCTCCTCTCCTGACAATAAACCCTTTTTTTCGGACCTGGTCATATGACAACTGGGTTTCATAATCCAGACCCAGCTGCCAGCTTGACTCACTATATCTGCTGTACATCACTGCAGCTTCATGGTCAACACTATCAATGTTTGTCTACTCTGACAACGGTTTGTTAATGCACACGTACTGTACTCTTCACTGGGCCTGCTCAGGTGTCTGGTCTTATTGTACACACATGAACAGGAATATGTTTTCATTTTTGCAGGCTGCTGTTTATTTGCTTTTCCTGCTTGTAATGTGTCACCGGTGGTAGGCCCCACTGGACAATTTTAATGCTGTTGCTGAGCTCAGTTTCTGAGTTGAGGCTGGGCAGCGTTTAGGCATCCCAGTCTGCAGATATTATCCTGTCGTGTTGACAAGCTTGAGACGGAGACTTTGACCCTTCAGACCAATCAGAGTCTGACGAGACTGTTTTCAAACATCTTTGATTTCATCGGGGCAAGTCTGGCCAGGATCATATTATGACTCACCAAGACTAAACTGTCACCAAGACTAAACTGTGGGAGTGATGCTGGCAAGGAGTTTAGATCAGAAAGAGGAAGAATAGTCATGTTTGACAGGAGCTTTCAACATTTAGTAGTTTACATGAGTGGGTTTCCAACTCCACTTGCTCCACTTTTTATGTTTGCTGGACAGTTTTCTTTGGAGGAATGAATCTTATGTTGGAAACATGCCTGGATGAACTAACATAACAGGGAAAGTCTTATGCAATTTTCTGGGTTGTTTTGACAGTCTTTTGTGTTTCCTTACTGTTTCACATCTGTTACTACAAGACCCTGTATTTACTGTAAATGCTGAATTACATCTGATGCCATTCAGCTACAATCCATCACTATTAGCAAACTAATGTGTCAGAAAAAGCACTTTGTCTGAATAATATAAAAACAAAATGTCCAAATACGACTTGTGCATTCGTGGAGGGTCACACGAAACAATGAGCGTATTGGCTTTGATCACAGCTAAGCTACTGTATGCAACCAATGTTAGCAACCATATAGCCTATATCTACATTTCATTTAAAGGATAGTTCCTGTGCTGCCGGATGTTCTGTTGGTCACTTTCTTTGTGTTAGCATTCTAAACTCTGGGTTGATTCGGGAAACATCCTCCGAGCTAGAACCGACAATCCAATTATATTTATCTTTTTTTTGAGTAAAATCCTCATCACACACTCTACAGCCATTTTAATTCCAGAGCTAGCCTCCCTTCGTGCACACGTTCCACCAAAACAAGTTCCTTCCCTAGGTTATGTTGCAGAGGCACCGTTGCTGCGTCCGGCGCCCAAGACGATTGTGATTGGTTAAAAGAAATGCCAATAAACCAGAGAACGTTTTTCTCCCATCCCGGAATGTTGTGTGGATTAGCCAGACCTTCCTCTGCAGCACTGGGGAGGAAGGTCTGGCAATTCCAGACTAGCAACCATATAATCAGTGAAGTAACCTATGATAGCATGTTTAAGTAAATAAACACTTAGTAACTGCCCTTTTGTTTCTTCGTATATTTGTCTTTGAGACGTCCTGTTCTGTTGGTCATTGCTATTAGCTTAAAGTTTCATCAAATACGGATATAGGTAAAATAAGGGCTGTACTTTTCACATTCACAGACTCTCCACCAGTAATGTAACTGGCAGGTGCCTTTCAGCACTGCTTTGGCAGCATTTCAGAAACACACAAAGGTCTGTTCAGTGGTGGGGCTGCCAATTGAAAGTTAACCCCAAAACATTTAGAGATAATCCCGAAAATCAAATGTGCACCTTGTAATATGGATTAACTGTAGCATCTGTCCATAGGCCAGAAATGATAAAACCTGCGTTTATTTGTGTTCACAGGGAACAATTTAAGAAGTCTTGTATTCTGAATACATGTTAACCTTTTGTTTTTTTCCCCATTTTTCTCTCTCTCTCTCTCTCTCTCTCTCTCTCTCTCTCTCTCTCTCTCTCTCTCTCTCTCTCTCCTTAGAATCGTATGGAGGAGAGTAAAGCTCTTTTCAGGACCATCATCACATATCCATGGTTCCAAAACTCCTCCGTCATCCTCTTCCTCAACAAGAAGGACCTGCTGGAGGAGAAGATCATGTATTCTCACCTGGTTGACTACTTTCCAGAGTTTGATGGTGATTTGAGTTTTTCTGCCCTTCTACTTCAATAGACCTCTTAAAGACAACACACATTGTATATAGTCTGCCTATCCCTGGATGGTTGTGTAGTGTAGAACCATGCTGTTAGCTGAGCTTCAGCATTGAATTCAATTCCAGGATTCATTTAATCAATTATCCATGTAGGTGAGAAGTTGAGCCATCGGTCAAGCTCTGTCAATAATGCTGTGGCTGTTTTTTCCAGTGTACTTTTAGCCAGTAACTGACTGTTTTTAAAGGTCCTTTTACTGTTGTGAACATCAAACTGGCTGCTGGCTATCCCAATATCATTATTTGCACACACAGGCAGTAACGTTTCACTGATATTCTTGATTGTACAGTGACACCCTGTGGTTATAAAGCTGTACTACAATGCAAACTGATACCTGACTGAGAAAGTTGTTTTTTTCTTAAAAGATGCTCATATTTGTTAACCCATACTGAGAAATGCTGAAATGAAATACTGATAAAATGACACAAAAGAACATTAAAGGTTAAATTATGTTAAGGTGATGCTCAATAGCAGCTAAAACTATTGGTCTGTTCTTCTCCCAGGCCCCCAGCGGGATGCCCAAGCAGGTCGGGAGTTCATCTTGAAGATGTTTGTGGACTTGAACCCAGACAGTGACAAGATCATCTACTCCCATTTCACATGCGCCACCGACACAGAGAACATCCGCTTCGTCTTTGCCGCCGTCAAAGACACCATCCTGCAGCTCAACCTCAAAGAATACAACCTGGTGTAAAAAGAGAAATGAGAGAGAAAGTGAGAGCAAGAGTCCTGCACACACACACACACACACACACACACACACACACACACACACACACACACACACACACACACGAACACACGTAATGCAGAGTCCACTTTTAGAAACACACGTAATGCAGAGTCCACTTTTAGAAACACACACATCTGCATGAAACACACTGCTGCTCAAAGGGTTAAGCATTTCTTCATACTTTACCAGACCAACACTATCGATGCTCTGTCCCTACAGTTCACTTAGCACCTTGGTTTGCCCTTATTTTAAAAGAAAGGTTATCTGTTTTGTGGCTCTAAAAGTTGCTCCTCTTGTGCAAACATAGATATAACACTCACTCCATTCGTTCCCCTCTCTTGAGGTTTTTGGTCTGCTCCGGGGCTCCTCTTGGTCCTCGTTCGAGCTTGGGCGTTGCTAACATTTTTTTCTCTTCTTTACACTACAGTATCAGCAGTGCTTGTGTGTTCAAGGTGGGTAGAGGGCCTTCTCTGGATAAACTAAGCTTTTTCTTATTTAACCTGTGCATGCTATACACTACAGCACAAGGGCATGAGGCCAGGCTGCAGACCCTGGACTCTGCTTCTCTGCGAAGGGTAACTAGTTATGATTATAGGAATATATTATCAGGCAGTGCTGGGGTGCAGTAAGGTACTTGGTTCCCCTGGGTCTCGAATTGTGATTTGATTTTTGTTAACCCTGCCCCAAATCAGAGCACAGAAGCTCTGTTGAATGTAAATGAAGTTTTCATGGGCTAGACAGAGATGACTACACATTCTCTGCAGACCTTAAATATTTTTAGCTATGTTAACTTCTTGGTTATATTATTACTGCTATTCTCCAATTTAAAATTGAATTGAAGAGGACTACTCGAAGGAATGCAACGCTCCTCTTACACTTCCCCTCATTTTAAAGTGTCAACATACATCACGAAACAGAATTAAGAGACAACACTACCGGTATTTACACACTCCCCTGTCATTTTGTATCACATCGCCAAATTAAAAGCCCCTACGTTTGTTTCTGTAAATATAATTACTTTGCCAGTATCCTGTTCATCCCTTACCTGATTCAGATACTAACAAAGCCTATTAGAAAACTGGTATTGCCAAAATGAAGTGCTTAAATAATTAAGTGGATCATTCAGATGTTGGTGGCATAAAAACTCACTTTGTGTGAATGTCAACTGTTGAATGTCTGAATCAAACATGTATTAGTACAGTGATTTATTTTCTTTGTTCCCTTAGATGGTGCCAATAATCTTCCTGTGCACAATGTGTGAATGATAATACCAGATTAGTATAGTGCAATAGTCAGTTGTAGATGAAATAAAGTCTTTGTGCTGCCAGTTAGCTTAAGTCACAAGTTGGTCTAAATCATCCATATGGCTTCTCACCGTAATCAACTTTATTTTGCCATATTGTTCGGCTAACCTTTGATAAACTGTAATGAATTAGCAAGAGAGTAAATAGTTCTTTTTTGTATGTCTAATTTATCAGTCAGATCTACGTATGGTTGATACAGTAAATGAGACTTCCTCCCTAGTTTCAGCTCAAAGTTTTTCCAACCGAGGAGACAGGAGGAGATTTTATACTGCTGTAAAATATCAAAACTATTTTATGGACACGTGTTCTATCTTTCTAATGATACTTCATATATTTAGTTGTTGCAGTTCTGCTTTGAGATGCTTGGCAATGGGGGAAAAAAAACACTGTTTCCATGTCGGGTTTGTGCTTTATGCAAATAGGAAAAACAGACAAAAAACGTAGTGGTTTAATATTTACTGTTCAAGGATGCTTGCAATTTTTTTGTAATTTTTAAGGATATGTGTTGGCTATTGGTACCAATCCCATTTTGTGTCTCTTGCCTGGTGGTAGTTTAAATATTCCATTAAGCTGAACGTTGATAGATGGCTATTATTGTCTTCACAATGTAATTCAGGTAAGTTTTCATAACTTTTTCATCACAAGGGCTACTACTAGCAGCTTCGGTAGAAATAAAAGGACTCTATGGACGGCATAGAGCAAAAGGTGCAATTAATTAACGAGGAGGGGGGGCTATGAATCAAGAGTGTGTTGGCATCCTGTGAAGGGTGATGGCCGGAGGTTCAGTAAGGGAGGAATGCAGCAGTCCAGAGGCTTCATGACATTCCCAAGGGAGGTCTGGTGGCTGTTTGGCTCTTTGTTCACTAGCTTGTTGCCTTTAGAGGAGGAGAAAGGCTAAAGTCAAAAGAAGTGGGGTTTCCAAGGTGCAATAGCACATTATTAGTGTCCTGGCTATCGCTAATCTAACCATCCTTTAACGCTTATATAAATGATATGCTGATCTTCTTGGCTTTATAATATTTTTCCACTATGTGGCTATACATATTTGGTTTATCTTCTCATTGGTAGTGTTTCCATGTTTGGCATTGGCTGTGTTGGAGTCAGAAAAAGGGGAGTGCTTGGGACATTTTGACCTTTTTGTCCACATTGAAAGAGCTGGAAGGGTCGGATTAAACATCAAAGAAATTATTACAGATCCTGCTGTACTCCCTCAGTGTCTCAAACTGTTTGCCAAAAGGTTTATAATTAAAAAGAAATCTTATTTTCTACAGAAAAGCTGTATGATCTGCTGAGTTTTAGGGGAATTCACTCACCTTGTGTATTACTTGGCCTTGATTTTAGTCACATGCACCCAGTAAGAGTAATCTTCACATCTCTGGGGCAAGTGTGTACATTGTGTTGATAAAGCCATTATCATGTGCGTTTTGTGCATCCTAAAACACTTAATGAAGTGACATGTATATGTATGCTAAGTGCCATGATTTTATACGAGTTGAAACAATATTGGAGATGTTGCAAAGCTCTGACTGACAATTCAAGTTATTTGGGCTGAGATCTTGTTTTTCATTTTTTCATGTATTGGTAGTGGGTTGGTCTTTGGTGCTTCAGCCAACATTTAAAGGCCTTTGCTTGACCAGTTTGTCCCGTGTATAGGGTGATGATTTTCACACTCGCTAACACAAGTGAATTTTTTCTGTGTCACAATACAGTACACTTTTTTAGTTTGAAATGATAAGCGCTTATGTATTATAATATGTGGATGAATAAACTAGCTGACAGACTTTACCCAAGCTTGGAAAGGAGTATTGTGTTCTGCTTCACTGCTGGGATAACATGGTAATGTCTTTGTTTTTAAAATCCTCCAATTCTATCCATTTCCCTGAACTGTGGCTTCCAACCTTAAGGGCAGGTGTGTGCGGGGTCTTTTACCTTCCATTTCTTATAGATGAGATGTTTTGCAGGAAATGGACTTGAATGGACTGCTATGAGGATGATAAACAAAATGAAGGTGACCACTGCAGGGACCAGTGTTGGCATGAAGTTGTACTCTTTAAAAACTTTATTGCATAGGTGTTTACATGCTGACTATATGTGCACTGCAGGCCTTGTCTGGTTAGCCCCTCACAGCCGCATCACAAAAAGTTACATGGTTACACTACCAGTGATTAGAGCCAACAGCAGAGCTGGGTCATTTATTTCAAAATCCTTCCCACTGATGTGTACTGTATTTGCTTTATTCAGCATAGAATGCATTGTGGAGAAGATTTGTACAACAATCCAGTACAAAACACTGTGCCAAACAAAATCAATCAGCCACAGAAAAGATATGAAAAATTCACAATTTGTTGTAACCTGTCCCAGAGATCTGTGGTAAGATCATTATGGTGTATTTGTTTTTCTCCAAATGAAGCTTGTTTGTTAAGCCTCAGTATTAATGTATTTATTGAAAGACTTGCCAAGTGAAGGTACTGAAATGGCCATTATAATATTTAGCTGGTTCTAATCGCGAGTGAGTGAATGAATATGCTGTGTGTTTACATGTCTGCCATTCTCCGCTCTCTTCTTTTTTCCCTTACTTGATTGGACTGTGTATTCTTTCCCTGGGTCGAAGGCACTGAAACTGCACCACTGCAATGGGCCTGCATTCATGCAACTTAGATGTCCGTTCAGCCGCGCTCGTTGGTACTCTGAGGTGTGTGTGTGTGCGTGTGTATGTTTGTGTACACTTTTGATGGCTATTGTTTATGCTTGAGATCCATTCTGATTAGAGGGATGGACTTACGGTAATATTAAAAGCTATGTTTGCATCTTTAATTTTTTTTCTTTTGTAAGGTTGCCACACCTTAACACATGTATTAAGGACCACTTAAGATGACACTTTTTTTTTTTTTTTTTTTTAAAGAGTTCAAATAAACTTTGTGTAGTGGTGTACAAATTGAAAGTAATGTATTTTTGTTTGATTTTTTTTCTTCTTTTTTTAAGTATACCAAATGTAAATTATGTACAATAAGTGTGCCAATCCCCTTTCTTTGTAAAGCCCGACTCTTAACAAGTGCCAATGTTGTGAAAAATGAAGGGGCCTGTGAATTTCATGGTCCAGTTTTTAAAACAAACACTTAAGTATGTGATTAATTAACTAAAAAAAAAGGACAATTTTATTCTATATTTAAGATTAATGATAAACTGCTGTTTTTAAGATAAATGTGATTTTAATTGCATGTGTTTGTCAGGTTAGGGAGGGGGTGGGTGGGTGAGATACTGTATTCATGCAACGCCCTGGTGAAAAGGGTCCTAATGGTTATTGATTTACAGTATTTTAGCCATATTTCTCTTTTGTATGTTTCATTTCAACCACTGTTGCCTGAACCTCATTCAAACATGAAAATGATTTTCATAGCCTTCTCCTTTAAATGTTTTAAATTGGAATAAAATATGTTCCTATACTCTCTTATTGCATCCTTGTACATTTCCTTTGCAGTGAGAATTTGTTTTCTTACATATTGTGATTAAAGGATCATGTCACTTTTTATGTCCACTACTACAAGTTGTGAATACTTTGAACAACTGCTGCAAATTTTCAGACCACTTCAATGCTTCCAGTTAGCTGTTGGGTTTCCATTCATTTCAGTACAATGTTAAGATCAAGACCATTATCATGCGACATATACAAGTGTAATTTGTATTAAATGGACTAAAACATGCACAATACTGGTTTGGTTTCCTGTTAACAGTTTATGCTGTGACTGTCTACAGTCCTACCAACTTGTAAATGAATGTGAACATCAATTAAATTGTCATCACTGATGAAAAACAATACTCAAGTTACAGGACTAGACAGAATAAGGTAAACATTTATTTGAAAAGTTTGTGAAGCAACTTGAATTAAAAAAAAAAAAGTTAAATTATTTTAATAAAGATACATTCGTCCATTTTTTTTTTTTTTTTTTTTTTTTTTTAAGGAGATCTGGCATTCATTGTTTTGATATGAATTTTCAAAGCAACACAGGCAATAACCAGGATAATCATACATACATTTATTTCAGGTGAGAGAGGTCTCAGTATTTCTAAAATTCTGGTAAAGGGAAAAACTAAATGAAGAATAGCATGTTTTGTCTGAATCATTTTGTGAGAGGTTACCTGCGCATTATTACAGGCTTGAACAGCTATAAACTGTGAAATGGTATTTATATTTGTACGCATATTTACCTTCGTATGTATGCATGTATAATTTTAATTATTGTTAATGTTGTTATTACTGTAGTGGCTTGACCCCGTGCGTATTGTCCAGTGCACTGATATAACCATATCATCCCTCCAGTGACTGTGAGACTGTGGTGAGTTGTCCACACGAGGCGCTAGTTGCCCAGACATCAGCCGGCTGATAAGGTAGATCTGCGGCGTGTAGATCTGCGCGGCACCACGGCGGTCACCGCTCATCTAGCCGCTTTGTTTCTGTGTGGGGCGTTCAGCAGCACAGCAGCGTCGCGTCTACCCACAGCTCCAGGAATGGACTGACTTTCTAGCTTCACCACCGCTGACAAATCCACTCTGTTTCTTCACGACTCCTCGGATAAACGTTCAGAGTTTAACTCAAGCCTGGGATCATTTTAATTTGATGTTGATTAGCCGTCTGAGCGACAACACAGATTGTCTTTTCACTCGCGCGACTTATTTGTAGCCGCTGGACGAAACTGGATTGAACTTAAACGAACCCGCAGACATTTTGTTATTTCTGAGAATTGAGTTTTTTTTTCTCTTACTTTTTCATCAGTCGCAGCTGGCTGAAGCGAGCGAACTGAAAGCTTTAAAGGACCACCACAAGGCGAAGGAAGAAACCATTACCCTCTCTCTGCTCAACAACTAAATCCAAACACCACTGTGTTCATATCGTTTTTAATTTACACGCGTTGAGCTCGCATCGCTGCCGCTTGTGCGTTAAAGGCGGAAGGCTTGCAACTGCGATGGATCATTTTGACTGACAGCTTTTGAAGAATTAGCTAGCTTAGCCAGTGAGGAACCAGCACTGGTGGTGGTTTCCTGTTTACAGACGCAGTAAATACGGGCTCGGGACAGGTAACGTTGCAGCTGAATGGTCTTGCATCACCCAGACAAGACACCGACTCTTTTACCTCGCGAACGACGGCAAAGTGCATCACTTATATTCGGCTTAATTTTTCAGTGGAGGTTGCTGGCTACCGTTAGCTAGCTAGTCATCCTGCTACCGCTGGACAGCTCCTGTGTAAGGCAGGGCTAACGTTAGCTTTGGACAAAGGACCAACGCAAGGAAAAATATAAACACAGGGCACTCAGTCGATCGTGTTTGGGAAGGAAAGCAACAAACAAGGAATTGACATGATGTTTCCACAATCAAGACACTCAGTAAGTGGTTTTTAATTTTACATTTGTTCAGAATTTAGGTACTTGCTCTACAGTAAGCACCAACTGATTTACCCAAGCAGGTTGGTCAGGTAGGGAAATTATGCATGCAACTTGTTTTTTTTTTTGGCAGAATATTGTAATTTAAATAATTGTATCATAAGAAACAGGTTTCGTTTTGGCAGTAATAACGTTGGTGGTTTATAACTGCAGTGTTTAGTTCTGGCAAGTTCTGCAGAATATGTGTATTTGGGTTTTTTTATAGAGACCCCATGGGAGAGAAAACCTTTTGTATTTTGAATTTAAACTGTTAAACTTTTTCCAGATGATGGCATCCTCCAAATCAAACAACTCTAATGAATGCTGTCATATTTCACAGCCATATGATTTTTTTTACAACCTTGTGTCAGTGTATTTTCAGTTGGCTGCATTTTCCAAAATGCCAAAACCAGATTTATTTTTCATGGTTTTGGCTGTAGTCAAAATAAAAGTGGTGTCGTCACTGTCATGTTTCATGTATGGTTGGTGAACCACTCAAAAATCACTGTACACTATTATGTGCAGGTGGCTGTTTTGTGACTGCAAAAGCGCACATCTCTGTTCCCCCAAATCTCAAGTTTCCATGGTAACAGAAACTAAGTCCAGGGCATGTATTCATCAGTGATGAGGGCTCTGAGCCCATTGGTCAAACATTTATGTTAAGTGACTGGCAGAATTGTGTTACTTGTCACTGTTGAAATATCCAGTTGTGTCAGTACTGCTTTGGAGCAGTGATACTTTTAGCCAAGGGTAAAAAAAAAAATTGTGTTTCTGGATGGGACCCAGACTCGAATTGAAAATAGAAGCCAACTCAATTGGTTTCTTATGGTGCCACAAGAAACCCACTAGAAACTTTAAATATGGTGGCATACTTGTATTTTCACCTCCTAGTTTTGGCTGCCATTTCATCTTTCCCTTGGAAGGGCAAATCTAACATTTGTGTCAGTCCAGCACAGGTAAACACAACTGCAAGAAGACTGTTGTGTTGCCAGGGACTGTGCCCCTCTGCTTCTCCCTGGAAACGTCTTGTTGCCACAGCTAGTTCTTTTACTGCTCAAAGCAGAAGAGTTGTTTGCTGAAGCTAGAACCTGAACGTCTTTTGTGACATGAATGGGTTTGCCCTTTGGCAGTCAGTCGGCGGCAGCCTGATTGTGGTGAGCCAGCTGATGTGTTCTCAGACTAGGGAGCAGAATGTGAGGATTTGGGAACCTCTGGCCTGGGTTGTCAGATGAGTGAAATCCTGTATAAGCTGTGTGTCCTTACCGAGTTTAACTTAAGTGTCTTGAAACTGATGATCTAAAAGGACGTTTTTTTTTTTTTCTCTTCCCAACTGCAAATCGAAAAAAAAAAAAAAAGAAAACCTACTACAGTTTGGGCAGATTTCTCTGTAACTTATCCTCAATCAAATATCTGTCACTATATTAAATGCAGTCTTATCACGGCTCCTTTTAGATGAAAAGGGAAAACGCACAGTTGGGATACAAAAGACTTGAGGTGCTTTTCATACTTCAGTTCAACAATTCAGCAGTGGCAATGCCATATTAGCAGTAACATGGTTTGAACAGTAAGAGTAGACTGTTTTTATTTTGGTCCCTGTCAGTAGTCGCAGTGTTTTGATTGTGAAGTATTTACCCACTTAATGAGGTGCGATGCAAAGTCAGGTACTTTTCATTTTCTATTTTAAGTTATTGCCTCTCAAGGCATTGTGGGATAGCGGGTGGAAAAACATGGCACAAAGCTGGCCCACTAAGAGGAAACCTTTTAGGCGACGTCCACAATTACTAGGTTTTTATTTTAAAACGAAGATCTCTGACCTCACAGGTATTTTAGCACTGTTTAGCACATCACAGACCACTCAAGGTCAGAAATGTCTGTTATTCGTTATCCATGTTGAATTAACCACAAGTAGTCAAGGCTAATGTTTGTTTTCTTCCGGAAAAGGGTCACATGATAGGGGCGTGACAAATCAGGGAAGTAAATGTTGGGACTGAGCGAACATTTGGGTCTATGTCATCGTTTCCAAAGGTCTCCGTTTCTGCCCATCTAGACTAAAGCACAACAGAGTTTTCAAACTAAAACGGGGTCAGCAGCGTTTCCAAACGTCTCCATTTAAAGGTGCAGTAGGTAAGCCTTATAAAACTAACTTTCTAAAACTGACCCTATGTTTGAGTAGAACTACATGAAGCAGGTAATTAAAAAAAAAAAAAAAATCTGGCTCCTCTGGCACCACCTACAGCCTGTAGTGCGATTTGCAAAAATCCACCGCTCCCTGTTCAGATGCACCAATCATGGCCAGGGCGGGTGTCTAACTGCGTCAGGCACACACATTCATTCTCCCTTGTGGGGGGAAGGGCTTAGGAGACTGTTTTGGGCTTTAGCAGAAAGGGGGGAGGGACTGAGAAGTTGTCGATGTTCAAATTTTTTGGCTAAGTCCTGGATCTTCGCAATCCTACCTACGGCACCTTTTAAGGAAACCTTTTAGGCTACGTCCTCAATTACTAGGTTTTAATTTTTTTATTTATTTGCACTACTTATTTTATTACATTGTTGACACTGGAAAGGAGTTGCTTTTAAATAATTAATGTGTATAATGACAATAAATGGCATTCTATTCTATTCTATTCTATTTGGAAATGCCGGAGTAGTGTTGACGCGAGGCGTAAACGTAGCAAGAAATATGCCTTTTAAAACGAAGACGTAGCGGTGTGGATGTAGCCTCAGTCCTTGCTTCTGTTCTCCTGAGCCGTGCTCAGCTAAGGCGCTGTGAAATAAGACGCTGGTGGGCAAAAACCCTGGACAGTAGAACCTTTGGCAAGTAGATCTCCCTCGTCTGTGTGCCAAAACCAAAATGTGTTCATCACAGTAATGACGGTATTGCAAAATCCATGTCGTGACTCGTGACAGAAAGTGACAAAACCGGTATACCGCCCACCACTACTTTAGAGGCCCGTTTCACCACCCCCCCCTTCCTCTGGGTGAAGCGGTGGTCTCTTGATAGGTTGAGAACTCCATCACCTTCTCCAAGGTGAGAGCAGCTGGGCCACTCCACTCCTGCCTGCCTGCCTGCCTGATAGGAGGCTATTTTTCTAATCCAATTGAGTGCCCTTATGCTGCTTGATTGGAGTATTAAGACCCAACACGCAGGATTAAAAAAAGCTCGTTCTGCAGCTGCTTTAGCTGTAACCTGCTACAACAAGCCATTTCAACCCTCTACAAATACACCTGTGTACTGGAACCCCCCCCCCCCACACACACACACACACACACACACACACACACACACACACCCCCTTAACTGTGGCTTTAAACATAAATATACAGTGAACACACACACACACACACACACACACACACGTCTTCCCTCTTCAAATCCCCTTCCTCCTCAGCTGCTGCTGTCACAGGGGCCCGAGGATGGGGAGACTGTGTGACACTAGTATAGATATGAGTGTCAAAGATAAGGAGCTGGAGGAACAGCACTGCCTCATAATGACAGATCTTTCAAACTGACTCACTCAGCACCAAATCTGCTTTCCTTCCATTTTCCTTTGTTCTCTCTGTAGCAACATTAGTGTTAGAGTTCCATATGATGTGAACAAAAGCGGTACATACGCACATTTCCACTCTGGATATGCACAATCAAGGATCCTCTCATGTGTGATGCGTTCAATTTAAAGCAGAAGAGGACTTGCAGAGGAAGCTGTACTGGTGGTGATGTGTGGTCACACTGCATTAAAATAATGTTAAGGCGTTTCCTGTGTGAATCATAGAAGATGTTGCCTTTGCCTGGACACTTTAGCCAATTTATTTTGGTAACGTAAAGTTTATGTGAAAGGGCCTTGTAGCTTTTAGCTGAACACTGGGTCAGGCAATTTTTCCCCCCATTTGGATGGTGCTGCTTTTTTTTTTCCAGAGATGCTCGTTACGGGTTTACCGCCATCTTTCACAGTTTGACATTTTGCTTTTGTTATATGGGTGCATACTATTATAGGCATGCCGAGTGGAAGTGCTTAACTTTTTTATAGGTTTGCCAGGATTTCTTTCTACAAACTGTAAATATAGCAAAATTGCAATATTGTTAAATTATCTTGGAAACAAAATTAATAAACGATGATTTCGTTTTTTCCAGATAGTTGTCCCATTTAGACACAAAGAAGACTAAGGTTTAAAAAGGATGTATGTGTCTTTTTAGTCAGTGGGTGCATTTTAATCCACTGTCACAGGTTACGGGCACAGTTCATTGGTTTAATAGGAAAAAGCCTCATTTGATAGCGACACAGTGCCTGACCCACTTGATAGCATTTGCCATATTGTTTGGGTGTTGATTAATCCTAATGCAGCTTCAACAAAGCTGGCTGTGGCGTGAAAGTGGAGCAACAGAAAGGCTTGGTGCCAAAGCCGGAGAGTAGCGCAAGTAATATGGAGGCGAAATCACTCCAGTCCCCTGAGCCCATGTTCCACTGTAGAGATGGCCACAGGTTGTATATACACACACACACACACACACACTCTCCCTCCTCCTCCTGCTTGTCTCCCTTTATCATGCGTTTCCTCCCAGATCTGATGTAGTGGTGGGAGGGTCAGGGGCAGAGGGTGCACAGGCATTATTAAGCCCACTTGAATTAACAGCACAGCCCCCAGCCTTTCCTCTAAAGCCTCCAGCTGGGGGGAGCTTAATCCCCATGGTCCCCTGTCTCGCCCATTAAACAAACTCCCCCCACTCCTTCTCCGCGCTCTGCCACACGTGTGTGTGTGTGTGTGTGTGTGTGTGTGTGTGTGTGTGTGTGTGTCAATCCTGGCTGTGTGTGTTTGTTGGTGGGGGGTACTAGACATTGAAGCGTGCACACACACACACAGAAGAAAGCATGAACATGGCATCGAACACACAAACATACACTTTAGCTCTCTTCTCTGCTGGTAATTATTGCTCTATACATGCGTAGAAATAAAAGGATTTTTCCCTTTCACCAGTCAACAGTAAGAACACACACACACAAACATTCTTACCAGCCTCAAGAGTCTTATCTGCTTTTTGTATCTGGGGAACAAATTGAATGTGGGGCTTGACACACGCAGGCCAGCAGATGTCTGGGTCGTTAAGGTTAGGCCAGCTGATTAGCATGACAAACAGAGCCCCCAAACCCCCACCCTGCAGGAGGCCCTGCTATTGAGTGACCGAGTTGAAGCCATGGGTCACAGGTGATGTTGATTTTTGTGAAGGGCCACAGTGGATGATTGTCAAAATGCTTTGGGGTTGGTTGAAAGGGAGGGCTGTAGACTGGTGCAGCCCTTCTCTTCTTGAACACACACACACTGACTTGGACTCAAGTAGGCAGAGTAGATGGATTTGAATACACATTCAAACACTCTGACTTATACCCCCTTTATACAACAGACCCGTGCACCCTAGTATGCATGCACACTTTCTTTTAAATTGTCGTTTAGGCTTTTTATGCCTTTTTTAGATAGTGCCATTAGAGAGATGACCGGAAACATTGGTGGGGGGGGGAGATGCAACAAAGGTTTCCCAGCTGGACTCTAACCGGGGTCGGCATCTTAACACCTAAAACACAGGGTGCCCCAGGTAAATGCACTTTCAACCTGTTTGACTGTCACAGGTCCTCACTAAGCTTCCATCTAGAGTTGGGTCGGTTTCCTGTTTGGTCTGGTTTAAGGCTAAACCGGTTTGATTTAATGCTAATGTTGAACCGGCTTTGTCACTATGTCATCTTCTGGCAAATTTAAAAAGTAGCCTACATTAGCAACCTGTGCCGATGGCCTCATGGCACTAAATCCAACTTGCATTTGCAAGCAGTGTTGGGCAGTAACGTTACTAGTTTAACTACTAACCCTAACCCTTCTGAATAAAATAGCGTAGCTCTTTTTGATCAAGTAACATTAGTGGGGTAGCATCCACGCAAGCTAACATACATTTCCACGAGCATTCTGAAGCTCAAACTCTCAAGTGCTTTCTCATCAGTCTCACTCGGGTGCAGCTGAGTGGTAAAATTTGGTATACCGGTTCGGTCCGGTATTTGGCTTGATGTCAAACAGGTTTGAAAATGTTTACACCGGCCTAAGCCTATTTCCATCCAAATTTTGCATAAATTGAAACCGAATTTCCAGAGAATCTGCAAAAGAGAATGCAAATGACTGTGCATTTCCAATCACTACCGTTATGCCGATATAAGGAGTTGGGTGCATCAAGGTCAACAATGGGTTGTAGTCTTCTCTCTTGTCTTGTCCTCACAGATCTTTATGTCTGCTGCAATTTTTCTTAGGTGGAGCTGAAGCTTAAGTGAACGTTTAAGTCACATGCTTCATCCACATAATTTATTTGCTAAGTATGTTTCCATAACACTTTGTCGCATTTTGCTTTTATCGATACACCAACTCAGGTTTTTTTATACCCTACTGTTGAAGTACTCCACTTATTGTTCAAGTGTCAGATATAGTCCAAACGGGATGCAGACGGCTAATACAAATTCTGGTTATTCAGTTGTGCATTTTGTTGCTCATGCTTAGGCCACATGAGCCAGCAGCATTTTAAAATTTCTGTAGTGTCTACCATTTCCAAAATGTAATTAGTGGTTTACAAAGCAAGCATGATGAAGGGAGTTTGTCGGCCAGTGAGGATTCTTAGATTTAGATCATACTAGAGGTCGACCAATTAATCGGCCGATTTTTGGCATTTTTTTACATAATCGGCATCGGCCAATATCCCAGTATATCAAGCCGATTAATAGGCAGGCGCATCACGGGCAGCCTAGTGTTAAAAACATGAATAGGCGACATTTTTTACAGCGCACCCAGACCAGCTGCCTCCAGCCCCTCCCCTCGTGAAGTCTTGCTCCCTGTGTCTCGCACAGTCACTTCAGGCTCAGACGCTACCGGTAGTAGTAGCATATTGCTGGTGTTCTTGCCTTGGGATTAACTGTACTAATAAAACCGTACAAAACACCGCGGCCACACCGCTGTGGAAGGTCCCCGAATGTCATTTATCAGAGTCTGGTTGTTACCCCTGTCCGTGGCAGTCTCATCCACTCCTATAACGGAGCTAACTGGAGCTAACCGCTAACGGAGCTAATCGTTGCTAACAGAGCCTTCAGTTCTCCGTGCCTGTATCCATTAACTGCATCTATGTACTCGAGCATGAATAAAACCCTTAATTTTATTAAATTGGCAGGACGAGTTTTAAATTACAACTAAGAGTTGTTTGAATGACAGAAATGTGCTCAGATAAGATCCTAATGAGGTCAACAGGACATGTAACAGTAGAATCCCCAAAACACAGATAAAACACTTCAACAAATGAACAATGATCTAACAAACAAGGTGAACAAGAATTGACTTTAGATAGCCCTAGTCTTTTATTTCTTTTTTCATACATTATTTATACAATATACAGTATGTTTTTACATTACACATTTTTAATTGAAGTAGGCCTATACAAGTGTAGATTGGTGAAGTGTTCAATAAATGTTTTTTGTTGAGAAATTCTGTGTATGTTAATGTTACATTTTATCTTTCAAATAGAGGTTTAAAAACAAGCACATATCGGTCGACCTCTAGATCATACTGACTCTGAGATGCTCCATATGACATCAGCATTATCAAATACATTCTCTTTAGAGAGCCTTTTTGAAAAGGTGTGTGTTTGGTGCCACATATTACACAATTATACAGCTTTATGCGTGTTCATTAGTGTGAATACAGCTAAAGCAGCACACACTCACACACTCGCACCCTTTCTGCACCATCCCTTTGGAGTTTATAGCATACACTAGAGGAGCATCTGGCTTGATGGAAATGCTGAATCAAGGCGACAGAAAACATGTCACCACTCTATGGATGATGCAGTCCCTGCTGTGCCAATCAGTTACACAACTTTCACCTTGTGGTAATTTATTGTGTTTGACATAAATAACTGAAGAAGAATCTGTAAGGACTCTATAAAAATCTACTCAATAAATTTAATTTACAGAATAAAAGACCACATAAACAAGCAGTGGCATATTACAGTACAGGCAACGCCTGCCGTCATGAGCTTAAACATTCAGGGCTTCCCCCTAAACATTGATGAAAACAAGATTTTTAAGTTGTATCTGTACCTCTTTGTCTGCTTGGGCTGCTTTGCCTTACGTAAAGTACCGCAGCAAATTCACCAGAAAGAACGTGACTATAAATAAAAAAACAGATGTCAACTGAGTCGTACCATGTTTTGGGTTTAGCTCATGTCCGTGGGAGCTACTGATGTAAATATCTGTCTGTTTCTGAGGCATTTATGGACGTCTGAGTGTGTGCAAATTTGCTTGTGTTTGTGCGTCTGTGCATGACTGAAGGCTGTTGTGCGTGAAGAGAAAAAAGTAGAATGGTTATGAGTTTGTGCTTGTGTTTACGTGCACGTTCACACACGCACACAGTCGAGAGCTCATCGGGTGGTGTGTGTTTTTTTTGTGTGGGAGTGAAGATGGTGTTGGGGGGGGATGGGGGTGGAGTGTAGCGGCTGCATCAGTATTCAGCAGTGGCTCCCTACGAGGAGTGTGTGGGAGGTGGGAAGGAGGGAGGGAGGTGGTTGTGGGTGGGGCAGCACTTCCTTGGAGCAGAACGGTGCAATGGGCTGGAACAAAGCGGCTCGACGGGGGGGCTGCCGGATTGGCCCTCCCTGGCCAGGGTCCCTAGACCTGCCAAAATGCAAGGCACTGCACCAGTTTAGACAAGGGAATTAGCTGCTCTGTTTGTGTGCCTAAAGGCTCTGACACACCAACCCGACGGCCGACCGTCGGCAAAAAAGGCAGTCGGACTGATCATTCGGCTCCCGTCTCTCAAAAAAGTGCCTCAGAACACACCGAAGCGATGACGGAACATCTCTCTAGACCTAGTCAACACAGAGCACGCTGTCGTCAGTCATTGTTTTCATCAGAGTGTGTTGATAGTAGTCAAGAAGGATCCTTGTTGTCATTACTCGCTGAACGGAAGAAAATACGATGGCTAGTAATAAGAAGATACTGGCGTTGTCAGCTCCGGTTTTCTCGTGCACTGATTCACTAGTCAAGGGCTAGCACTCCACCAATCAGATTGGTCATTGAGTCCGACTGCCCACTGGCCAATTCAACAAGTCAAATCGGCCAAGATGGATGCCGGCGGCTCCTCCAACTGACGACGGCACGGAACACACTGAACAGACTTGAGTCACCGACCTCGCCAGACTGTCCGACGGCCGATAATCGGGTTGGTGTGTCAGCGCTTTAAGAGCAGTAAGGCCCAGACTGGAACAATATGCCACCTCATCTCCACCAAGATCCTTCAGACACCATGAGGATTCACAGCAAGGCAATAAAACCTCCCTCGTTCAGGAGGGGGGAGATGGTGAGGACAGACGTCCACTATGAGACAGGGTTTCTATCGTGTTGTATTCAGAATACATGTTGACAGGTGTTGTCACCACCCTGCTGTGAGGAGAGGTCGGTGCCCCGCTAGTC